>NC_060122.1:176402294-176705324 GCF_021461395.2 Schistocerca americana | reverse complement strand
GTGGCATCCATTGCCTTCTGCATCCTCATGTCGTTGATCATTGCTGATTCTTCCGCCTTTAGGGGCAATTTCCCACCACTAGCACAAGAGGGTGCCCTGAACCTCTATCCGCTCCTCCGCCCTCTTTGACAAGGCCGTTGGCAGAATGAGGCTGACTTCTTATCGATCGAAGACGTTTTGATTATCAATCAAAGACGCTACCCCTAGACCACGGGTGGGATAATATACAGAAGAATGGAACAGAAAATTGAGAATGCGCTAGGTGACGATCAGTTTGGCTTTAGGGAAAGTAAAGGGACGAGAGAGGCAATTCTGACGTTACGGCTAATAATGCAAGCAAGGCGAAAGAAAAATCAAGGCACTTTCGTAGGATTTGTCGACCTGGAAAAAGCGTTCGACAATATAAAATGGTGCAAGCTGTTCGAGATTCTGAAAAAAGTAGGGGTAAGCTACAGTGAGAGACGGGTCATATACAATATGTACAACAACCAAGAGGGAACAATAAGAGTGGACGATCAAGAACGAAGTGCTCGTATTAAGAATGGTGTAAGACAAGGCTGTAGCCTTTCGCCCCTACTCTTCAATCTGTACATCGAGGAAGCAATGATGGAAATAAAAGAAAGGTTCAGGAGTGGAATTAAAATACAAGGTGAAAGGATATCAATGATACGATTCGCTGATGACATTGCTATTCTGAGTGAAAGTGAAGAAGAATTAAATGATCTGCTGAACGGAATGAACAGTCTAATGAGTACGCAGTATGGTTTGAGAGTAAATCGGAGAAAGACGAAGGTAATGAGAAGTAGTAGAAATGAGAACAGCGAGAAACATAACATCAGGATTGATGGTCACGAAGTCAATGAAGTTAAGGAATTCTGCTACCTAGACAATAAAATAACCACTGACGGACGGAGCAATAGGACATCAAAAGCAGACTCACTATGGCAATAAAGGCATTTCTGGACAAGAGAAGACTACTAATATCAAATACCGGCCTTAATCTGAGGAAAACATTTGTGAGGATGTACGTCTGGAGTACAGCATTGTATGGTAGTGAAACATGGACTGTGGGAAAACTGGAACAGAAGAGAATCGAAGCATTTGAGATGTGGTGCTATAGACGAATGTTGAAAATTAGGTGGACTTATAAGGTAAGGAATGAGGAGGTTCTATGCAGAATCGGAGAGGAAAGGAATATGTAGAAAACACTGATAAAGAGAAGGGACAGGATGATAGGACATCTGCTAAGACATGAAGGAATGACTTCCATGGTACCAGAGGGAGCTGTAGAGGGCAAAAACTGTAGAGGAAGACAGAGATTGGAATACGTCAAGCAAATAATTGAGGACGTAGGTTTCAAGTGTTACTCTGAGATAAAGAAGTTAGCACAGGAAAGGAATTCGTGGCGGGCCGCATCAAACCAGTCTGTAGACTGATGACCACAAAAAAAAAAAAAAATTTCGTCAGTGAATAGTTTCGTCAGTGTATAGTTTCGTCAGTGTGTAGTTTCGTCAGTGTATAGTTTCGTCAGTGTATAGTTTCGTCAGTGTATATTGAAATATTTCATTAAAACCGGACTGTTCCGTTTTTTCTCAAGAGCGGCCGATCGCGAGTAACAGAATACATTCTTACAGCAGACCCAAACTGCATGTTCGTATCTTGTGCTACAGTAACGGAGGTCTAGGAGGACGAAACCTACCTGTTCCCTCGTAAAGTGGCCACTGGTGAGAGGGCGCTTAACGCGGGGCGGCGCCTACCTTGAGCTGGCGCTGGGCTGACCTCGGTCACCGCCGGGCGGCGTTTTTACACGCCACAGGTCGGCCGCCGGTGCGCCGGAGCGCGTAATTCCGCTTAACTTTTGAGGAGGGCAGGTCGGCGGTGCTCGCAGACCGCGAGCAGATCCGCGCAGCGCAGCACGGCGGCGCATTCGTCCGGTCGATTGCGTGCGCGACTCGGCGCCACGGCACGCCACTGCACGCGGCGCCCTCTTCGGGCCTTCCTCCTCTTCTCCCCCTCTTCTATCGGCGCGGAACCGACCCCGCGCTCGGTCGAGCGCGAAGCGCGCCCTCCCGCCGGGAAGGCCGTTTGGGCGGGCTCGACTTTTCTGGAAGTCGCCCGCGATATTTAGATGTATGGCGGCCATTCAGATTTGTCCGGGCACTCGAGCCAACAGCGAGGGTGACGCCCCCAACCACTTATTCTCTTCCCCATTCTGCTTGACTCCATCTTCGGTGCACGCCTTTAGCGTGGCGCAGACCCGCATTCTACTGCGTGAGTTCTCTCGTTACAGTCTCCCGACGAGCGACAAATACCATTTCTTGCGGAAAGCGCAGCTACAATGATGCTCGATGAACAGCAGAATTTTTTTTTTATTTTATTTGTTCCATTTACAAATGACCTGTCACCTAGTTTAGTAATGCAGGTGGTGTTTCACAGTACTGAATTGTACGTACACTGATGGCCATTGAAATAGCTACACCAGGAAGAAATGTAGATGATAAACGTGTATTTATTGGGCAAATATATTATACTACAACTGACATGTGATTACATTTTCACGCAGTTTCGGTCTATAGATCCTGCGAAATCAGTACCCAGAACAACCACCTCTGCCGTAATAACGGCCTTGATACGACTGGGCATTGAGTGAAACAGAGCTTGGATGGCCCATGCCGCTTCAACACGATACCACAATTCATTAAGAATAATGACTGGCGTATTGTGACGAGCCAGTTGCGCGGCCACCATTGACCAGACGTTTTCAGTTGGTGTGAGATCTGTAGAATGTGCTGGCCAGTGCAGCAGTCGAACATTTTCTATATCCAGAAAGGCCCGTACAGAACCTGAACATGCGGTCGTTCATTATCCTGCTGAAATGTAGGGTTTCCCAGGGATCGAATAAAGGGTAGAGCCACGGATCGTAACACATCTGAAATGTAACGTCCACTATTCAGATTTCCGTCAATGCGAACAAGAGGTGACCGAGACGTGTAACCAATGGCACCCCATACCATAACGCCGGGTGATACGCCACTATGGCAATGACGGATACACGCTTCCAATGTGCGTTCACCGCGATGTCACCAAAAACGGATGCAACCATCATGATGCTGTAAACAGAACCTGGATTCACCCAAAAAATGACGTTTTACCATTCGTGCACCCAGGTTCGTCGTTGAGTACACCATCACAGGCGCTCCTGTCTGTGATGCAGCGTCAAGGGTAACCGTAGCCATGGTCTCCGAGCTGGTAGTTCATGCTGCTGCAAATGACGTCGAACTGTTGGTGCAGATGTTTGTTGTCTTACAAACGTCCCCATCTGTTGACTCAGGGACCGAGACGTGGCTGCACGATCCGTTACAGGCATGCGGATAAGATGCCCGTTATCTCGACTGCTAGTGATACGAGGCCATTGGGATCCAGCACGTCGTTCCGTATTACCCTCCTGAACCCACCGATTCCACATTCTGCTAACAGTCACTGGATCTCGAGCAACGCGAGCTGCAATGTCGCGATACAATATACCGTAATCGCGATAGACTACAATCGGACCTTTATCAAAGTCGGAAACGTGATGGAACGCATTTCTCTTCCTTACACGAGGCACCACAACAACGTTTCACCAGGCAACTCCGGTCAACTGCTGTTAGTGTATGAGAAATCGGTTGGAAACTTTCCTCATGTCAACACGTTGTAGGGGTCGCCACCGCCACCAACCTTGTGTGAATGCTCTGAAAAGCTAATCATTTGCATATCACCGCATCTTCTTCCTATCGGTTAAATTTCGCTTCTGTAGCACGTCATCTTCGTGGTATAGCAATTTTAATGGCCAGTAGTGTATATAGGTTATGAAGCGTATTTGATTTCATCTTACTGTAATAAAACTTAACAGTCAGAATACAGCATTGGATTCGTTTAACTGTGTTTGTTCACGTTTCTACTGATTTCAGATCACCGACAGAAAAATTCCTGTCATTTTAACGTTAGAAATGTCCCTGATGAAAGTGTGATTCAGATGACATCCAATGGTTAGTTCACGTCACTGAGCTCTCCTGAACGACCGATTCTGGTGTTACCGCTTCTCTACTTACAACACAGTGCACCACACCTCTTGTTGTACTGCCGGGTCTACCTCTTGTCACAGCTAGTGGTCGATTCCGTAACACTCAGATGTGTCGGAATACTGTTGGTGAAATAGTGTTTCTTAGTACATAGGGCCACATAATGTACGATGATGACAGCCTGCAGAATTAATTGGTACACTTGGAAGGGGTATTCAGTAGAAGCACATACACAAAAAAACATATTAATGGGGTGATACAAAGGCGCAGGGCAGGCCAACTAAAGGAAGAGTAATAAAAAAGAGATACAGCGTCTAAGGCCTATCTGTCAAACATGAAAAAATGTTATTAAGGACTTGCCAGAATAATGAACACACAATAAAGATGATGTGATCATTCACTCACAGACCGAGATGGAAACTCCTCTGAGATCTGTAAAAAAAGCTGACCTAGTTTAAAGAAAGGTGGACATACATGAAATTCATAGGGGCAACAATATGCATTGCACAAGAAAGGTGCATTGAACACAAGCAAAATATCCACCTTCTACAGACCAACGTTTCTGCAGTAGTTGGAGACTGTAATCCGGTAAGTTAATGTAACGTTCACTGCCTCATTCTATTGGGATTGTGTGGCCAAAAAAGCGGTGAACGCAATTAGCCGTTGACCTGACCAATTATGACTAAGGTTTCTTGCAGATTACGCCCCCTCTTGACGTAGGAGTTACTGATAATGACACTGAACTTTTTTTTTACAAATTCTGTTTCTTGATCTGATCAGTCGAAACGACGTTATAAATGAAAACATATTTCAAGGGATCTGGATACTTCTATTCACAACAGTCCTGAAAGCCATCTATAAAACCACTCAGGTAGATGCAGTATTTCTTGACCTCCGAAAATCGTCTGACTCAATATCTCTGTTTACTGTCAAAAGTTGGCAAGAGGTTTATGGCAAGATTGAAGATTTCCTCGTAGGATGGACGCAACATGGTATTTTGGATGTATATTCATCGACAGATGTAGAAGTAACTTCAAGTGTGACCCAGAGAAGTGAGCTGAAACCTTCGGAGTTATTGTTGTACGTCAGTGGCCTTGCAGGCGCGACCGCTACGGTCGCAGGTTGGAATCCTGCCTCGGGCATGGATGTGTGTGATGCCCTTAGGTTAGTTAGGTTAAGTAGTACTAAGTTCTAGGAGACTGATGACCTCAGAAGTTAAGTCCCATAGTGCTCAGAGCCATTTGAACCATTTTTGACCTTACAGACAATATCAACAGTAACCTCAGATTTCTCGCTGATGACGCAGTTGTTTATAGTAAAGTACTGTCTGAAAAAACTGCACAGTTGTTCCGTCAAACCATGACAAGGCTACGAAGTTGTGGAGAGACTGACAACTTCCTTAAAACGTACACGAATCTAAAACTTAGCATTTGACAAAAGGAAGGAATATATTAACCTATGGTTACGATAGTAATGAATGATATGAACTGGAACGATGAGCTTCAGTCCTTGGTAAAGCAGATGGCAAACTTCGGTTGAATGGTACAATGCTGGGGAACTGCAGTTATTATTATTATTATTATTATTATTATTATTATTATTATTACGATTATCATTTTAAGTGGTGGCAGCAGTAGCAGTAGTATCAGTGCTGTAAGTATTAACTATGTTACTTCATAGTCAGTATTATTGCTCCATTGCCACTATAGACACTCTAATAAAGTTAACAGTTGTAAATATGACGTAAAAACACTACATATGTGAAACCACGGTCGGATGTAAGAGAGTATCTTATGGCTCTAATAAGATAAGTTTCAATAAATTAGCTTGCCTAAAAGAAAGGTTAATGCCGTAGCAGCAAAGTATGTAAGAGAAGAATCAGTTACCGGCAGAAGTGGCTATGATCACTTTCCAGCACATATTTGTCATTGGCAACGAATGTTGGAATTCCACGAATTTCTCGAAACTTTTCGAAACTTCACTCATTCCGTTGCAGTGTGACAGATTTACTCAGGAAAGATGGAGACGGGTGTCGCCGTTGCCCTTTCTGCCATACGGCTTCGGAGGTTTATTTGTAACCTACGAGAACTTACGTGGATGTCTCATATCAGATTCGGCACTTGTTCCTGTAGAATGTGAATCCGCCGCCACTATCATTTCACTACTTCCCTTAGTTACTAGAAGAGCTGCTTCTAAGTGTTGTGTCTTAGCTGCACCAAGATATTAATTGTGCACACTGTTCAAACAACTGCCGGCCGGTGTGCCCTAGCGGTTCTAGGCGCTTCAGTGTGGAACCGCGTGACCGCTACGGTCGCAGGTTCAAATCCTGCCTCGGGCATGGATGTATGTGATGTCCTTAGATTAGTTGGGTTTAAGTAGTTCTAAGTATAGGGGACTGATGACTTCAGATGTTAAGTCCCATAGTGCTCAGAGCCATTTGAACCACTTCCAACATTTCAATGGGTGAGTACTTCATCATTTTGAAAGTACAAATGCAACGAGACAGCTGTGAGCACGGAAATTTGTCACGACTAGAACGACGAAGAATGTGAAGCGTCATTTACAGGAAGACCACAGTAAACAACTCGCACAACCACACAACCAAAGATGAGCAACATGCGAAATTATGGACAGTACAAATTAATTACGGACCGGCGAGGAAGTAACATTAATTCTGTCACTCTGTTGTCTGACCAGGGAAGTTAACCATAAACCTCCGTCACTATTTATGAAGTCACTTGCTCATGCAATATGAAATAGTTTTCTTCTGAGGACGACTGCAGCTGAAGTAATCAAAGTATCTGAAATAAACTGCGTTCAGCTGCATATGAACTTCTACAGGAACATGACCGGTTTCGTCGTGTCAAATCACACATTCAGTTGTTTGTACGTCAGTAAAACATTTAAGCCATAATACGGGAATTAGAGGGACTCAATCTTCGTTCCCATATCAGGGCTTCAGTGTTTTATTGACGTATATACACCTGAAGGTGTGATCTGACCTCACTAAATGGTTCAAATGGCTCTGAGCACTATGGGACTTAACATCTGTGGTCATCAGTCCCCTAGAACTTAGAACTACTTAAACCTAACTAACCTAAGGACATCACACACATCCATGCCCTAGGCAGGATTCGAACCTGCGACCGTAGCGGTCACGCGGTTTCAGACTGAAGCGCCTATAGCCGCACGGCCACACCGGCCGGCACCTCACTAAGACGGTCGTATTTCTGTGAAAGTTGATCTACAGCTGAAACCGGTTTATTTCAGCAACATTAATCTCAAATGCTTCCTTGAGGCACTTTTACACCTGGGCGACATTCCGTGTGCACTACGCGCATGCACTGGTGCAAAGTTACACATGCCTGGAACTGTGCATAAAGGGTCACTGTAGGCAGGAGCAGGAGTCTTCTCATACCAGACGAGGAGACACGAGCCTCTACTTGCGTGTGGGGCAAGCAGAGAGACTAGCCGAAAGGCGCTCATGTGTAAACCCACATTTGTAATAAAACCAGTGCAAAACCGCTAACTGGAAGTGCTGGCCACAATGAATGGGTTGTAGTTACCCTACCTGTACACGTAAAATAACGCAGTTGAAATACAGTGAGGGGCGAAATTTTAGTTTTTGAAGTGATGTAGCACGGAGAAATATGCTGTATACTGTCTCCGCTATCATAATAACGGTTCTGGGAACTCCGTGCTCTAGTATACTGCAGCATGTGCACGTAAAACTCTGTTCCAGAAATAAAATTAGTTTCGCGTTATTTCAGTTTCAAATTAGTAAAGTACAAAAATGTTAGTGACTCGTAAACTTATTTTCATGTGAGTGACATGCCATGCCGTAGTACGGAAAATAAGGGAACCGGGGGATAATGCTCCTACCAGAGGATATGTCATGTGAATATGGTCATGTATAAAAGCCTCTGACCGAAAAGTAGGATACCACCTACCTGTTTCTAACTCCCTTAGAACATTTAAGATTTTCCGAAAAATTTTGGAATGTGAATATAATTTCCCTTTTTTATACTGACAGAGAAGGAGATACTGGCAGTGAGATATGAAAAGTAACAAATACTGGAAGATAGTAGACAGTGGTTGTATAGAAAGAGCGAGAAGTGTGAGATGAAGACAGGGGCATATGGCAGTGCAACATAGTGGACAAAGTAGTGCTAGGAAAAGAATGCTGTAGATGGTGTCACTGGTAGAAGAGTAAAAATGAGCAGCTAGTGGTTGAGAAGCAGTGAGAATGAGAGACCTGAGTCAATTACAGTGACACCCAGGGAGAGAGAGGTAGTAACAGTGAGAAAATACAGCAGCAGTGGGAAAGTGGGAATGACTGATTGAGACAGTAGCAGTAAGAAAGAGCAAGAAGGAAGCAGTGACAGTGAGAGGAGACAAAAGTAACAGGACTAACGAAGGAGAGTCTGGCTCGGAGACGGGAGACATTGACAGCCAGAGAGAGACTCAGAGATAGAGTTGGCTGAATGAGACTGAGAATGAAGAAATGGAACTGAATGGGTACAAGCGACTTAACATCGATGGACTAGCAGATGCAAGCGAGTTACGGTTAGGGAAGGTTGTGGGACAGAGTTGCACGTTAAAAAGAACACGAAAGTTTTCTCATGGCAAAATTATCGGGATAATTTTGAAAGGTGTTGAGGAACGTACAGTGAAGCAGCTGATACCTCACTTTTCAGTGAGTCTTTAAAGCAGCGGCATTTGCGCCTTTTTTGTGCTCCGGTAGGAGCATTTTCCCGCTCGCGATCTATACCCGAGAGCTGTAAGGTCCCGATATTCTCACAAGCGCACAACAAACTGTGCACATTCTTACAGCCATTAGGCTAAATAACAGAATTATCGCCCACATATTTAAAAAGAATGTTCAGTTTTCAAAGCTGCTGACTACATGGCACATTCTAGTAAAACTTCCGTAGACACATTGGCAACAATATGTGACAAAGGCGACCCTGTTGGATCTCCATTACAATATTATTCATTCAAATACACTCTCTCAAAGCCAGTGGTTCCCAACCTTTCTTAGACTGTTACCCCCCCCCCCCCCCCACTCAACCACATTACCAATAACTTTAGCATGTAATTGGCATGAAGAATGAAAGACTTCCCTTGGAACATTGTGTGTGTGTGTGTGTGTGTGTGTGTGTGTGTGTGTGTGTGTGTGTGTGCGTGAAGTCTTATGGGACTTAACTGTTAAGGTCGTCAGTCCCTAAGCTTAGACACTACTTAACCTAAATTATCCTAAGGACAAACACAGACACCCAGGCCCGAGGGAGGACTCGAACCTCCGCCGGGACCAGCCGCACAGACCATGACTGCAGCGCCCTAGACCGCTCGGCTAGTTCCGTACGGCCCTTGGAACATTTTTATTTTTATAATGATACAAGATGAATGACATTTTATGTGTGAGGGTTGAGGGGATGGGAAGGTGGAGTGTCAGAATGAATGATGAAAGAATTCGTGGTGCATCGCAAGTGTTAATCACAACTCCTTCTCAGATAAGAAAGCTAAATATGCACAGTAAGGGTGGACACTTGCAAATCATAAAGTACTTCGCCTGCAGTACTGCTCGCCATTGCGGAATTTGCTTGATGTGAACACTGCAACTCCATGTAAAATCAATCAAGTTTAAACGTGTACGCTATACTTACTGTTCGTAGTTCATTTATTTGCTGCACTCCTAGCTTCTGAACTGGCAAAAATGGGATGGCTTCAGGCAGTTAATGCTTTCTTCAAATGGCTCTAACCACTATCGGACTTAACATCTGAGGTCATCAGTCCCCTAGACGTAGAATTAATTAAACCTAACTAACCTAACGACATCACACACATCCATGCCCAAGGCAGGATTCTAGCCTGCGACCGTAGCAGCAGCGCGGTTCCGGACTGAAGCGCCTAGAACCGCTCGGCCACATCGTCCGGCTAATGCTTTGTGGATAACCACTCTATTATTAATAATAATAATAATAATAATAATAATGTTTACAGCTCTATATGAGATCTTATGTAGTGACTGCTGTGTTGTGCTGCCAATTAATTCATTTATCAGCTTCTAAACGAGTAATGAAGCAATTTCTGTACAACTGGAGGTACTATCTACAACTTGGAAAACACAGCACAGAGCTGGATCAGATACACTGGATCAGGTAATGTACCATGAACTGGTAATTAACGTACACTGTATATAATTTGTTACGTATATGTCTCACTTTTATCACCAGCGCTGTAGGGGACAATACGCATCATATGAGTGTAGTGGGTGCACTACGTGAAGAACTTGTGCTCCACCGTGTTAATACTACTTGAGGAAAGGTAATTATTAATAAATTAATATAATCGGTATTAGAGTCTTACAGAATTGTGACAATAATGATCATCTTTTGAAATTAATTTAGTTTCGTGTCTGAAACGGAATCGAATCATTTAGTTTTTACTCCTCACAAAATTTCGTTTTAACCCTCTGGAGGTAATTACCCCAGTTTTGGAACCACTGACTAAGCTATATAGTAAATCCATCAAGTTTCTAATTTGATGTACACATCCATCTACTTCTAAGCTCGGCTCAGTACCAAGATAATAAGATGTTTTGCTACATGGTATGTCGGATCCCCAATGCTATTGACAGTATGAACCCATTCCTTGGGGATTTGTAGGGGGGGGGGGGGGGAGTGAGGGGGGCTTGAGCACAAATTGCAGAAGGGCCAATACAAATTAACACTCTTCTCTTGCAACAAAAACCTTTACTTCAGCAAGTTACTGGTCTTCCCTTCAACCCATTTTCGGACAGCGCAGAGCTTCGTCAGATACACTGGATCAGATAATGTACCCTGCACTGGTAATTAACGTACACTGTACAGAATTTCTGAAGTTGGGCTTTTTCGGCTATGTTGTTGCATCAGGGTTTTTTTTTTTTTTTTTTTTTTTTTTTTTTTTACCGTGTGTTTGTATGTATTGTTTCTGCATGCATGCTGTATTACCATTCTCGATCGGTTTAACCAAGCCTGCCGAGGATGTAAATTTCCTTCCACAACTCACTCTTCCTGCAATTATGTCTTGGAAATGACGGGGTGTTCCTTTGTCGAAAGATCGGCGATTTAAGATGTTTCCCTGCAGCATCCTGTAAGTAGTCGAACATTTTACACGCCCAACGAAACTCAAGTTTTACATGACTTGCATCGTTTGCGCATCTCAACAACCACCAAAGTTTGTGTCAATTTTTGGCGTCGTACGGAGTTTCTTCCGCCTTTCTTACATGTAGGCCCTGTCAACCTTCCGTTCGCGGACGTCGTTAAATTCTTGGGTCTTACGTTTGACAGAAAACTGTGCTGGTCCTCCCACGTTTACTATCTTTCGGCTCACTGTCTGCAATCCCTCAACACCCTCCACGTCCTGAATAGTACCTCTTGGGAGCGGACCGGGTGGTCCTTCTCCGCCTCTATCGCACCTTAGTGCGCTCGAAATTTGACTATGGAAGCATAGTTTACTCCTCTGCTCGGCCGTCTATTCTTCGGCGTCTCGACTCTGTCCACCACCGTGGATTACGTTTAGCGTCTGGAGGTTTTTACACCAGCCCTGTGGAAAGCCTTTATGCTGAGACTGCTGAACCTCCGCTGTCCAATCGGCGAGCTGTCCTGAGTCGCTATGGTAGCCATCTGTCTTCCATGCCTGCTAATCCGGCCCGTGACATTTTTTTTTCGACCCCTCCTTGGATTTAGGGTATGCAGGCCGCCCATATTCTCTACTACCACCGGGAGTCCGCTTCCGTCATCTGCTAGGTTCTCTTTCCTTCCACTTTCCTAAAACTTTCTTGACAACTTGGGTTACAGCACTGCCTTGGCTCCGGCCCTGGACCTGACTGCTACGTGACCTTTGTCAGTTTCCCAAGGATGGTACCCGTTCTCATGTTTATCGTCGGGCATTTGCTGCTGTATGTGCACAAATGAAGGATGCTGCATTTATTTACACTGATGGGTCAAAAACATCATTTGGCGTTGGGAGTGCCTATACTGTTGGCGACAGCCCTAATCGATTTCGGCTTCCCGACCAATGTTCGGTATTTACTGCGGAGTTTTACGCTATTTTCCAGGCTGTCCAATACATCCGTCACCATCAGCGGATACAGTATATTATGTGCTCAGATTCGCTCAGCTCTCTCCTCAGTCTCCAAGCTCTCTACCCTGTCCAACCTCTGGTCCACCGGATTCAGGACTGCCTCCACTTGCTCCACTTGGAGGGCGTCACTGTGGCGTTCCTCTGGATCCCAGGACATGTTGGTATCTGTGGAAACGAGGCGGCCGATAATAGCAGCCAAGGCTGCAGTCTCTCTTCTTCAGCCTACTGTTCGCGTGGTTCCCTTCGCCGATTTACGGAGTGTTTTATGTCGTCGTGTGGCTCTTCTATGGCACGCACATTGGTCGACACTTCCCAATAATAAATTCCGGGACGTGAAAGCTCTTCCCTGTGCTTGAACCTCTTCCACCCGAACTCGTCGGCGGGAGGAGGTAATTTTAACTAGACTCCAGGTAGGGCACTGTCTTTTTAGCCATCGACAAGTGGCAATCCTCCCCCGCTTTTTCCTCACTGCTCTCAATTGTGGACGGTGCGACACCTTTTACCTGAGTGCCCCTATTTTACTCCGTTACGCGACCGTCTACAGCTGTCGCCTGATATATGTTCCATTTTAGCAGATGACACGCCCTCAGTCGATCGCGCTCTCGAGTTTATTAGTGTCAGTGAGATGACGTCAGTCATTTGATGCTCTTTTTGGGGACACCCCCCCCCCCCTTTCTATAGCGGTTTGTTAAGCTTTCCTTCTGTTTTTAGTTTCCCCACTTTTTTGAGTTTCGTTGCCATTGCTGCTGGTTTCCAGTTTGGTTGTTTTTTTACCTTTTCCTAAGTCACAGACCGGGCGCTAATGACCGTAGCAGTTTTGGGCCCTAAAACCATAACAAGAAAATAACCACCAGTATCTGAAATTAGTCGCTAAAAATCGGTCGGTATTCCGAACACACCTGTTGTTACATTCTGCTCACCTTTACACAACTCCTAAGTGGGGCTGTTCGCTGTTCCCTGCTCGGAGGCGACAGTTTTCGCCGGCACCGCAGATGAAATATTTAAACGAGCCTTTAAGTATGTCGGCTGCTCTGATCCACTGCGACTTCTAACAAGACAGATGGCGCCAGCGCTTAAGGCCGGCGCGCAGCCGCCGGCTCTGCCGCAGTTGTCACCGCGGTCTCTGCCCTCTGGCGTCGCCCCCGTGGGGGAGTGGAGGGGGATGGAGTGCCACGGCTGCTACAAAAGGAAGGAGGCCCGGAAATAAAAAGCGCCCAGCTCAGCCAGCAGTTCTGCAGCGGGGCCGCGTCGCCGACAAGTTTTCGCCACCCCGCCTCCGCGGCGCGCAAATTGTTACATAATTCCGACTCTGCGACAAATATTCTGGAGGGCGTAATAAGCTTTATGAAAACACGCGTCAGGCCTCTAAAGCTGTGGGTGGCGGCAATGATGGACCGACACTGAGACTTCAGAGTCGGCAGCCTTCTCTTTCTTTTTTATTTTCTGCCCCCAAATCCCCCCCCCCCCCCCTTTCCGCGACTCACACCCATTCTCTTCCATTTTATGGCGGGTCGCGCCAACATCTTTCAAAGTCCTCCCACGAGTTGCGGATTAACGCGCCAGCCGCTAAGGAGATCAAGTGTCAATTTGCACTAATTAGGCGCGCGGCAAATTGGAAGATTGTGGATTATTGCTCGTCGCTAGAGAGGCGCGCCCGTCCTCTACAGGGCAGGCCTGAACTGCTGTGGGCGAGATTAAAGTGTGGACGCCACTTGCGCCTCGTTCTCCACTCGAGCCGTCTCCCCCCCCCCCTTCCCCCACCTCACCCTCTCGCAGGTTGCTCATCTCCTCTCTGTCTCGAGGACCCTTCCTCTTATTAAACTTTCTATGCGCCATTCGATTCGATGCTCGCTCAACAGGAAATTTCCCAGTGCGTCTTATTCTGCTGGTTCCCTTTTTTCTCCTGCCCCCTCCATCTCCTGACTTTCAATTGATGTGCTAGGAGAAACGAAAAGAAACAAAGTTAACTTTCACGTCTTATTCTTTCTCGAATTCGTCTGTTAATAATTTGAAACTTATTGAGATATTTTGTTCTGAAAAATCCGGTAGATCCAAGTATTTTATTCCAGAATCCTGGATGGGATGCTTTTCTTATTTCATAAAAAGATGTACAAGACTGTAAATTGCGCAGAATAATGATAAAGAAAAACAAAATTTTGTACATGGCAGCACGTTCAGAGACCGTGAATGTTACAATTAAAAGAAAACAACCCTCGGTCACTAATTTTTAACGAATTAACCGGGTTTCGACACTGCTAGGAGTGTCTTCCTCAGAACCAAGGAATGGTCTATAACATGTCACAGAAGTATGACTAAAAACGTATGATACAAATTATAAGTACGGAATTATCGTGAAAGACTGCCAGTACTTAAATGTCATTTATAAAATAATAAATATGCCAAAAGGGCATTAGTCACAAAGATATTTAAGATAAAAATAATGAAACAGTGATGGCGAGCCACTAATGGCTGCTTGTTACTTGCATGGTGCAGTTGTTTAAACTCTGAGGAAGACACTCCTAGCAGTGTCGAAACCCGGTTATTTCTCTACAAATTAGTGACGGAGGGCTGTTTTCTTTTATTTATAAAGAAATACTATGAAATCGGATTCTAGGCTCTCTCAAAATAATTAATGAATTTATTTTTAATTCTGATTTCGGACTATACAACCGTCTTCAGATTAAAAGATTATGATGCGACCAGCCGCTTCACGGCGCTGCTGTGTAGCACCTATAAGTGCCTGTCATACGTTACTCAACCTGTGCTTTGGTGCCTTCTGTGCGAAGATAGTTGTATAGCCTGAAATCCGTTACCGGAATTAAAAATAAATAATGTAATGCGATCGGGCCTGGTTTTTACTATTAAAACGTCTTAAAATTATTATAGATAACTGTTAAAATGTAGGCTCAGCTACCTTTCACAATGCAAAAGAACTAAAGACGAATTTCGAAGCAGCAGCTGTACATCATCAGAATTAGTCTACAGGAATCTTACAAAATCGGTAAGGTTCAAATGGCTCTTAGCACTATGGGAGTTAACTTATGAGGTCATCAGTCACTTAGAACTACTCAAACCTAACTAACCTAAGGACATCACACAGATCCGTGCCCGAGACAGGATTCGAACCTGCGACCGTAGCGGTCGCGCGGTTCCAGACTGTAGCACCTAGAATCGCTTGGCCACAACAGCCGGCAAAAGTGATAAGGATGAAAATATAATTAAAGTGTTAAAAATCCTTGGTCATTTGCCAAACTGTTTTTGAGGTACTTCTCACAAAATAACCACAGTAAAAAATCCGAGAGTTTAGAGGTAACACGGAGTTTACCGCCAGTCAATTCTGCCTCGCGCCATAAGCGATTGTAACTGGCAAGGGGAGGGCGGGGGGGGAGAGGAGACAGTGGTGCTCCAGATACCGTAATGTGGATTGTGGTAAAAACAGATGCAGATGTACTGCCAACGTGAAGATCCGAGTTTCGCCAGATCTTGGAGAAGATACCAAAACATGGGACGCTGAGATGGCATGATGTGCGTGTAGTATCATTGCCACAGATACTACTACAACGCCGCGCCAACACAAGGTTGGCAGCCCGTCGTCTGCCGAGCACAGCACACTCTAGCGGGCTGTGCGGCTCGACGCAACTAGAGTGTGCCTCGTTCACTTCTTAGCTAGATTTCAACCTAGGCAGACGCACTTTCATAATCGGCCCTCAGCCAGATCTGTGATGTTTGCATTGATATTCTGCGGAGGGCCCATTAGGCTTAGTCCCTGAGAATATGTTGTATTAGTTCATAGTATTCCATGTTTAGAGATTCTCAGTTCACAGTCGCAGCTGCAGTCCTACAAACTACTGAAAATAAGTAATTTCATTGTACTATGTGTTTCTTGAACAATAATCTTTCTCTCTAACAGTGTGCCGTACCGCATATTATTGCACCCTGGACTCCTTCAGCTCGTGTCAACTCGGCCTCCTACTTATTTCCATTTAGTAACGAGCTGAAAACACCCACACGTTTTGTGTCTCTAAACAGTGAGAGACAATAGTGCTGCTAGCTGCGTCTGCCAGAACACCAGCGACCGGTCTCCATTGATAATCCCTACCCTTCTCGTATGTTATGTCAGATTGCACAAAAGGAATTGTAACCCCTTGTGGACGTGACGGAATTCCACAAGAATAACTGATATTCATTATAGTGAAAGTGGTGTAAATACATCAAAGATGAAGAACCCAACAGTGGCTAAATGACGAAAACAGTCTTCAACACGGTTTCGAAGAAGGCAGTCACTGAAAAGTGTTTGAATAACCGAACAATTTCATTTATCTCACATGTTAGCAGAGTCATGTTTAAAATGTTACGAATTAGACTTGTCCAGAATACAACCAGGCAGCTACCTAAAGAACTAGCCAGACGTCTAGAAGGAACAAGGACCAAATAGCAAGTTGCCAATATCACATCTATTGCTTTATAACATATAGAAAAGGAAACAATAGAAGTAGCTCTATTTTTTACTATCTTTGCCCGCAGATTTCTGATGACTGGCGACTGCAGCGACGAAATAAAGAGACGTCTTTTACTTGGTAGAAAGTCAGAGTCCAACTCTGACAGTATTTTAAGGAATATAGAAGTAGCTTTAAGTTCAAAAATTCGTGTAGTAAGGGTTAAAGTCCTTCCAGAAGCAAGAATGGAATACCTAGACCGTGACATAAACTGAATATCATGGAATAATTTTGAATCTGGGTGGTAGAGGAAACGCTAGAGAAATTCGCGGACAGCAAAGAGATAGAATTGGCCATTATTGTAGCAAATAAAATAACATCGCTCCTTGTAAGGTCTGATACCTAAAAGGTTCAAAATGGCTCTGAGGACTATGGGACTTAACATCTGTGGTCATCAGTCCCACAGAACTTAGAACTACTTAAACCTAACTAACCTAAGGACATCACACACATCCATGCCCGAGGCAGGATTCGAGCCTGCGACCGTAGCGGTCACGTGGTTCCAGACTGAAGCGCCTAGAACGGCACGGCCACTCCCGCTGACAATACCGAAAAGGAAACCTCCTTTGAACACATCAGGATAAGAAATTAGTCGCATGTACAGACAGGGGAAGATAGAGGTAACGGCGAGGAAAGGGCGGCAAAGGATGGTACGGATTGATGGAATCACAGAAATAATGGATTCCAGGTTAGAACGTCTTCGGGAGATAGTTCAGGACGGATAAAATTAGTGTACTTTAGTTCTTGTCGTTACGGAGAGTCGGAATCGACTAATTGACGATATATATATATATATATATATATATATATATATATATATATATATATATATATATATATATATATATAGTGGGGCGGGGTGGGAGGAGGGGAGGGAGGTAGGGAGAGAGAGAATCCCTTGTACGTTATCAGTGCTGCCAAGGCAAAACGCCAGGAAAGACCCTAGCTTTCTGAACAGTAATCAGTGTCTGCTTTTACACTCACCAATCAATAAAGCATTCTAATGCTGCCGAAAAAAGAAAGTACACCTGGAAAGACGAAGTAGATTTTGATCCGACGACGGAATAGGCCACCTGGGGGATAGTACACGTACTGACTATGGTTTCAGCGTGCAGCGTGCAGCGTAGCTAGCAGAGCGCCATCTGTGCCTTCCCTTTAATAGGGAATGCTCACAGCCAGAAGGCTCATTGCGGTGCGAACGTGTCAAGCGAGCAGGCGACCGCGTTATGCAGACGCACTCCTGCTTCCTAGTGCCAAATGAACCAGTTAGAAAGGTGTTGTGGCCTTACGAGTAGCGGAACGGTAATATCGGAGAATTGCCACACAAATTGGACCTGCTGCGTCCACTGTACAATGATGCTGGTATCAGTAATCGCGTGGACGTTCTCACGCCGGTAGATGACGCTCTAAACCTCAATGGAGCACAGACGTCCATCAGGATTGTCGTATTGTAAGGGGGACAGTGGCAGGTCGTACGGATACCACAGTACAGATTAGACGGCTTGTGAGCCCAGACGTGTGAAAGCGAACTGTTGTGGACTGGTTATTAGCAGTGGGAGTACGGGCACGCACCCCTCTCGCCCGTCTTCCTCTCATGCCAGAACATCTACGTATTCGGCTCGACAGGAACCGTAAGACGATCACTTAAAGGAATGGCGCGCCGTGGACTTCAGCGATGAAATCTGTTTGGGCCTGCACTCAAATAGTCACTCGCGCCTACGATGTAGACCTCGTAAGTGCTGTCTCGTAGAGTGCATTCATACAAGACACACTGACCCCGTCCCAGGTCTGGACTCGCTTTCTGGAGGATGACGCTTCAAACCCGCGTCCAGCCATCCTGATATAGGTTTCCCTTGATTTCCTCAAGCCACTTAAGGCCAATGTTGGAATGGTTCCTTCGAATGGCCATAGCCGCTTTCTTTCTCCGTACTTCTCTAATCTGAGCTTGCTGTCGACGGGACGTTAAATGGTAATCTCCTCCTCCACACCTGAGGAGCGATAAGCTACAACCCTCGTTCACCTTTGCTGTTGCTGGAGGAAATGTTAACCAGCGATCGGTAAGTGCAGAATGTTGCTACACACGTTCTTTTGCCGTTATTGCAACAGGCAGGTGATGTACTCTTCCAGCAGGATAATGCTTGCCCACACACTGCCCGTGAAACTCAACGTGCTGTGCAAGACGTACAACAACTTTCCTGGCCAGCACCATCTCCTGACGTTTTTCTAACCGACCACGTGTGGGGTATGATGGGGCGAGAAGTGGCTCTTGCGATTCGCCAACCAACAACTCTTACAGAACTACTTGAGTAGGTCGAGCAGGGTTCGTGAAACATATCCGAGGTCAGTACTTGCCATCTGTACTATCGACTGGATGTGTCAGAGTCTGCACTGCCGACCGTAGAGACTACATCAAGTACCAACACGAGTATTTCAACGTCGGTTGATACCTAGTATCTCATCACTGCTTCTTCTATTGATCTGTAAATGTAATTATTTCATGTACCTCATATGGACTGTTTCAACAATAAAAATTGAGAATTGCAACCCTCTAAGAGGGTGCTCCTATTTTTTCCGTCTGTGTATTGTGAAAGGTACACCATTTTTCCGGATCGTATTGTTGTCAGCTCCCTCTGAGAACTATATGAGAACTGTAGAATATTGGAGTTGGGTTGGAATAAACATTTGGCGCTCAGGAAATTTAATATTTCAACAAAAGATAAACTCTGAGGAATTATTTTTATTAAACATTCGTTCTGCAATGTGTGTTGAGGGCTTATCTTTACGTGCCCACCGCGAGGCGAGACGTAAAGTGGTTCAAATAAACACTATTCCCTGTAGATATCTTCCTCCACATCTACCTATACGGGATGAGGCGGCTTAGGCAGGCCACCCCAAACGTATCCAGATGCATAAATACTGTAAATCGATCTGCGGTTTTCGCCTTGCTGTAGCAGACAATATGGCGAATTTCCTGGCGTGCGTGAATGATTTTTATCTTTTGTAGTCACCTAATTACTATAGTGAAACGCTTTTTTTCCTAATGGAACTATGTACGTTTTGTGCAATTCTAATGAAGTTTCTGAGAGAACTTCAACGACATAACTGTGTTTTGGTCCGAACAGGACACAGCCAGGGCAAAAGCACCACAGGCGCAAAGATGCGAGGTGGCGCCAGTGCCATAAAGACTCGCCACTTGCGCGAGTTTCACCAGCGCCACGCGCGGCGCTGAGGATGAAGATATTCACTTCACCTCGGCCAACTACCGGTCGAGTACAGTCCGCCAATAACCGGATGACCACGAACAGACGCCTACTCTGAAGATAGAGGAGCAGCTCTCGCCCACTTGGTTATAGATGATCGTCCAGGGCTGACCTAGACAGGGAACGTAGTTTAGTGAACTCTTAGAATTAAACAGACGGTTGTAGTACGAGGTGCATTCAAGTTCTAAGGCCTCCGATTTTTTTTCTCCGGACTGGAAAGAGATAGAAACATGCGCATTGTTTTAAAATGAGGCTGCGTTCATTGTCTATACGTCCCAGAGATGGCAGCACCGTACAGCAGATGGAATTTTACCACCAGCGGCGAGATTGAGAACTGTTTTAAATACTTAAAATGGCGACGTTTTCCTTACTTGAACAGCGTGCAATCATTCGTTTTCTGAATTTGCGCGGTGTGAAACCAATTGAAATTCATCGACAGTTGAAGGAGACATGTGGTGATGGAGTTATGGATGTGTCGAAAGTGCGTTCGTGGGTGCGACAGTTTAATGAAGGCAGAACATCGTGTGACAACAAGCCGAAACAACCTCGGGCTCGCACAAGCCGGTCTGACGACATGATCGAGAAAGAGGATAGAATTGTTTTGGGGGATTGCCGAATGACTGTTGAACAGATCGCCTTCAGAGTTGGCATTTCTGTGGGTTCTGTGCACACAATGCATGACGACCTGAAAATGCGAAAAGTGTCATCCAGGTGGGTGCCACGAATGCTGACGGACGAGCACATGGCTGCCCGTGTGGCATGTTGCCAAGCAATGTTGACGCGCAACGACAGCATGAATGGAACTTTCTTTTCGTCGGTTGTGACAATGGATGAGACGTGGATGCCATTTTTCAATCCAGAAACAAAGCGCCAGTCAGCTCAATGGTAGCACACAGATTCACCGCAAAATATTTCGGGTAACCGCCAGTGCTGAAAAAATGATGGTGTCCATGTTCTGGGACAGCGAGGGTGTAATCCTTACCCATTGCATTCCAAAGGGCACTATGGTAACAGGTGCATCCTAC
This sequence comes from Schistocerca americana, assembly GCF_021461395.2. Classification (NCBI taxonomy): domain Eukaryota; kingdom Metazoa; phylum Arthropoda; class Insecta; order Orthoptera; family Acrididae; genus Schistocerca; species Schistocerca americana. The sequence continues at coordinate 176,684,355 of NC_060122.1, read as the reverse complement.
GAAAATGTTTTGAAGAACAAATTCCTTCCTGCACTGCAACAAAAACGTCCGGGAAGGGCTGCGCGTGTGCTGTTTCACCAAGACGACGCACTCACACATCGAGCTAACGTTACGCAACAGTTTCTTCGTGATAACAACTTTGAAGTGATTCCTCATGCTCCCCACTCACCTGACCTGGCTCCTAGTGACTTTTGGATTTTTCCAACAATGAAAGACACTCTCCGTGGCCGCACATTCACCAGCCGTGCTGCTATTGCCTCAACGATTTTCCAGTGGTCATAACAGACTCCTAAAGAAGCCGTCGCCGCTGCCATGGAATCATGGCGTCAGCGTTGTGAAAAATGTGTACGTCTGTAGGGCGAATACGTCGAGAAGTAACGCCAGTTTCATCGATTTCGGGTGAGTAGTTAATTAGAAAAAAAACGGAGGCCTTAGAACTTGAATGCACCTCGTAATTGCAACCAGAGGTTGTACAGAGTTTCAGGGAGAGCATAAGGGAACAATTGACAGGAATGGGGGAAAGAAATACAGTAGAAGAGGAATGGGTAGCTTTGAGGGGTGATGTAGCGAAGGCAGCAGAGGATCAAGTAGGTAAAAAGACGAGGGCTAGTAGAAATCCTTGGATAACAGAAGAAATATTGAATTTAATTGATGAAAGGAGAAAATATAAAAATGCAGTAAATGTAGCAGGCAAAAAGGAATACAAACGTCTCAAAAATGAGATCGACAGGAAGTGCAAAATGGCTAAGCAGGGATGGCTAGAGGACAAATGTAAGGATGTAGAGGCCTATCTCACTAGGGGTAAGATAGATACTGCCTACAGGAAAATTAAAGAGACCTTTGGAGATAAGAGAACGAGTTGTATGAATATCAAGAGCTCAGATGGAAACCCAGTTCTAAGCAAAGAAGGGAAAGCAGAAAGGTGGAAGGAGTATATAGAGGGTCTATACAAGGGCGATGTACTTGAGGACAATATTATGGAAATGGAAGAGGATGTAGATGAAGATGAAATGGGAGATATGATACTGCGTGAAGAGTTTGACAGAGCACTGAAAGACCTGAGTCGAAACAAGGCCCCCGGAGTAGACAACATTCCATTGGAACTACTGACGGCCTTGGGAGAGCCAGTCCTGACAAAACTCTACCATCTGGTGAGCAAGATGTATTAAACAGGCGAAATACCCTCAGACTTCAAGAAGATTATAATAATTCCAATCCCAAAGAAAGCAGGTGTTGACAGATGTGAAAATTACCGAACTATCAGTTTAATAAGTCACAGCTGCAAAATACTAACACGAATTCTTTACAGTCGAATGGAAAAACCAGTAGAAGCCAACCTCGGGGAAGATCAGTTTGGATTCCGTAGAAACACTGGAACACGTGAGGCAATACTGACCTTACGCTTTATCTTAGAAGAAAGATTAAGGAAAGGCAAACCTACGTCTCTAGCATTTGTAGACTTAGAGAAAGCTTTTGACAATGTGGACTGGAATACTCTCTTTCAAATTCTAAAGGTGGCAGGGGTAAAATACAGGGAGTGAAAGGCTATTTACAATTTGTACAGAAACCAGATGGCAGTTATAAGAGTCGAGGGACATGAAAGGGAAGCAGTGGTTGGGAAGGGAGTAAGACAGGGTTGTAGCCTCTCCCCGATGTATTCAATCTGTATATTGAGCAAGCAGTAAAGGAAACAAAAGAAAAATTCGGAGTAGGTATTAAAATTCATGGAGAAGAAATAAAAACTTTGAGGTTCGCCGATGACATTGTAATTCTGTCAGAGACAGCAAAGGACTTGGAAGAGCAGTTGAATGGAATGGACAGTGTCTTGAAAGGAGGATATAAGATGAACATCAACAAAACAAAACAAGGATAATGGAATGTAGTCTAATTAAGTCGGGTGATGCTGAGGGAATTAGATTAGGAGATGAGGCACTTAAAGTAGCAAAGGAGTTTTGCTATTTGGGGAGCAAAATAACTGATGATGGTCGAAGTAGAGAGGATATAAAATGTAGGCTGGCAATGGCAAGGAGAGCGTTTCTGGAGAAGAGAAATTTGTTAACATCCAGTATTGATTTAAGTGTCAGGAAGTCATTTCTGAAAGTATTCGTATGGAATGTAGCAATGTATGGAAGTGAAACATGGACAATAAATAGTTTGGACAAGAAGAGAATAAAAGCTTTCGAAATGTGGTGCTACAGAAGAATGCTGAAGATTAGATGGGTAGATCACATAACTAATGAGGAAGTATTGAATAGGATTGAGGAGAAGAGAAGTTTGTGGCACAACTTGACCAGAAGAAGGGATCGGTTGGTAGGACATGTTGTGAGGCATCAAGGGATCACCAATTTAGTATTGGAGGGCAGCGTGGAGGGTAAAAATCGTAGAGGGAGACCAAGAGATGAATACAACTGAGCAGATTCAGAAGGATGTAGGTTGCAATAGGTACTGGGAGATGAAAAAGCTTGCACTGGATAGAGTAGCATGGAGAGCTGCATCAAACCAGTCTCAGGACTGAAGACCACAACAACAACAACAACAATTGCATTTGCTATGTACTGTGGATTTTACCTACGATTATCTGCAGTTAGACATTGGAGGCCTTTTTTGTGTTAAAGTACATGCAATGTCGCAGACTTAACCATTCAACAAGTCACAAAGATAAGTAAACCTTTTAACTTATTATTGTGACTAATTTGTTGTAGTGTTGTAGGACCTTCGTTGTCCTATCCTGCTACCTGACCCTAGAGCACAGCAGTGTAGTAGTGGCAGAGAAGAATTGTCTTATCAGTGCACTGCATCAGAAGCTGTTTCATGAACTCACAAACTCGGCCTACCATAGCAACTTGGCTTCCACAGAAGTAGCGACGAGGCCTTTACAAAACTGGCGACGAGGGTTTACAGAAATAGCAGGTATGGGTCTTGATGAAAGAATATCAATGTAACAGCGCCTCAAACTACTGTCCCGCTGTCAGGGAAGGGGCTCCTCAAACGTCTACCATGTTATACCTACTGTAAGCAAACATGTAACTCAGGTATTGTGCCAAACTCTCACGATCTGTCTTTGCAAACATTATAAAAAAATCTGGAAACTGTACTTGTGGAGAACAAAATACGTCAAGGATGAAGAGGAGCAACTGATGCAAGAAATGAAACCAAAGCTTTAGTAGCAGTAACACACAGCGCAAATGACACTAAGAGGTACCTCGGAAGTACGACAGGGCTCAACCAAGCGAACGTTCTGCGAACAATACATTCCATCGCATCTCATGCTCTTTGCATTTTGCTGCATATAAAACTCCGTGGTAATGATTCCAAAAACTAGTTACAGCTGTCCGAATGTTATCTACAAAACGTGCATAGTGATGCGCCGTTATCTGTGTAAAATTTGGTTTAAAGAGCAAGCATCGTTTACAAACCATGGTGAAGTCAATCTTCCAAATGTGCGCTAATCGTCAGATGAAAATCCGTAGCCAAGGAGTGGACGAAAGCGTCGCATGCATTTATTGTTGAAAGAACCTTCCGAATGACCATCCCACTCCGCACACTTATAGTGCACAAGCCAAGGATCGCATTCGGGAGGACGACGGTTCAATCCCGTCTCCGGCCATCCTGATTTAGGTTTTCCGTGATTTCCCTTAATCGCTTCAGGCAAATGCCGGGATGGTTCCTTCGAAACGGCACGGCCGATTTCCTTCCCCATCCCTCCCTCACCCGAGCTTGCGCTCCGTCTCTAATAACCTCGTTGTCGACGAGACGTTAAACACTAACCACCGTTAAACACTAACCACCACCACCAGCAACAATCTAAGGATCGCATTCGGGAGGACGGCGGTTCAATCGCGTCTCCGGCCATCCTGATTTAGGTTTTCCGTGATTTCCCTTAATCGCTTCAGGCAAATGCCGCGATGGTTCCTTCGAAAGGGCACGGCCGATTTCCTTCCCCCACCCGAGCTTGCCCTCCATCTCTAATGACCTCGTTGTCGACGAGACGTCAAACACTAACCACCACCACCACCAATCTTAAGAGAGCAAAGGAACGTAACCGAACTGACAATGAATTGTGTAATGTCCCTACGTAATGTACTATGATTGTAGTATTCCGGCTGCGAGTACCAGTGACGATGCCCTCCATAATTCGATACAACGCTCTTTACTCTGACGACAACGCTCTTTGCTGCAAAAAAAGAGGAGGATCTATGTTCTCTTGTAATTGTTGAAGATAAGTAATACCGATTGGACATCGTGTTTTTTGTTTGAGATAAGTTTGCAAATAAAAGTAATATGAAGAGCAGAGGTCAGCAATATGCAATAGCTGTTATGTAGAATAAAAATTGAATTTGTGAAAAGGTAAATATCGTTTATGAACTTTATTCGCTGTTGAATCCCCGGACCTTCAAAAAACTGTTAGTGTGTTTTGAAATGCAGTGCATAGTGATTTCTTCGCCAGTTAACAATACTGGCCGAATCCGCTACTATCACGGTCCGAACGGAGCGCAATATTCCGCCGTTAGCTTGTGTGTTCAAGACGTTCCGTAAACGATCAGCTTGTTAGTCAGAAGATACCACACTGCCACTGTTTGTCCAACCTTCTCATTTTGAAAGTCTTTTCCAGAAAATCTTACGGCGACTGTGAGTACTATTGTAGCCAAGAGAGAGACGGAGTCTTCATCACGAGTTGTAGCAGTTTTCTCCAACCTTGTCTGGTTCTCTGAGAACTGGAAATGCGGAAACCTCCAACCGCTAACTCGTCCTTTACCTAACCGATTCCCTCCTTGCAGCAGCCACAACGAACGCATAATCATCTACAGTCAATTTTTTTCAGATTTTTTTGTCTTAGACTGGTCAAAATTGTATGATGTATGCATCTAGCCAAAAAATTCAATAGAGTTTTTTAATGCAATACCTGTCTTATCTGTGTCAAATATAGAAGCTCAAAGAGCAAGGAAGTTAATTAATCAATCTGCATACTTGCCACTTCTGTACTTCTATCTCCGCCGAAAATTAAACAAGAGGTCTGTTAAGAAATACCGACGGCTCATGAAGGGATGAAATGCCCTGAGCTACCGTTATCTCTACCCGAAATTCAATGTGCAGTATTTTTCCACAATCAGTTTATAGCATCTGGGAACACTCAAGGTCAACATTTTAAGCTCTTGTTATGACATTTGCAATAGTAAAAACACGGACCATGCATGTTTGATTACATTTGGTTAAATAGGGCCAGTAAAGTTTGTGGAACCTGTTCTCTGGAAGGCAGGACAGTGATTTGTGACTCTGTCATCTTGATTCTATTTGACCAAGTTCCACACATTTGATGGCATTGACGTTACACTAGAATCTTCTTTCAAATTCCACATAGAAAAGTGTATAGTTCCATCTGAAGGAAAAGAGCCGGTGAATACTTGCGGACGTCAGGGAATTCGCCGTATTGTGCGCTATAACGAAAACTGCATCTAGCTGCATTTGTTCATTCTTGTTAAATATGGACTGTCGTAGATGCGTTATACTGCATCCTCCCAACGCCTCTGTACAGTGAATGATGAGGATATTATCTATTTTGTCTCTTATTCCATTCCGGTACCGATGTGGGCAAAAATGACAATATACCTCTGTGCCCTAGTCGTTTTTATCTTATTCTCATCACCTGTGCGAGAGATAAACGATGGTGGCAGCATTCGTTTCAAAGACAGACCCATTAAATTTACCCAAAAATTTAAACTGCGTCGATTTTCTTCCAAGTATTACCATTTAAGTTCGCCGAGCATTTCTATTACACCTCTGTATTGGCTATGACGACGACCATCCTAGCAACGCTTTTCTGAATTGGTCTTTTGCTTAAAGGTTGGTCTGTGTGCTGCGCGGCCGTTGGTGAGGAGGGCCAGCAGGTGGTTTCAGCGCTGTGGGGTGAATACCAGGCTGATGACCGACGTCCCGTCATGAAATCTGCATTTATACGTAACTTTTAACCCCTGACAAAGTACAACAATTGTTGTGTGGGGCGACATATCACGTCCAAAAGTTGCAGGCTGGACTCGGTGGGTCAATCGTGCCTTGATCAGCAAGCGGCCTCATTTCATGGTCAGCAGATACTGGCCACGCGAGGCGACGTGATCAGCACTCCAGCGGTGTGGCGCTGATCAATGGCCCGAAGCAGTGCGAGCTACAAGATAGCTAGAATGGTAGCCGCGTCGACTGTTACGAATGCCCAACCAAGTACGGGGCGCACCGGAGAGCGCTAAATCAAACTTTGAATCCTAGCAACGACGACGCCGACACACAACGGTGACTGATGCCTGCAAAGGTAATAGCGATCAGTACCAAAATTTTCCCGCACAGGTATTAACGGCTGGGCGGGTAGGTGGTCAATTCATGAACCATTGACCCTCAGAGTACCCTTAGGGGGTACCAAGTCAGCAGTATTTGGGTTTATCGCGGACAGCAGAGCCACAGCTAGCAGAGGTAGCATCTAGCGGCGGCAGCTTGTGCAATTCCTGTATGACGACCAACAGTACATAATTTTAATACTCATATACATGGTAAAGGTAGGAGATTTTGTCATCCAATACTGATGGGCGGCTAAGCGAAACTACAGTTGGCGGAAATGTCATGTTCTAGTGTTGTTGTGTCTAGCTTGCAGAGAGCTATTTATTGTAATTAGTCACACAGTATCCCAAGGCGCTGGGGAAGATGAAATTACCAAGCACCCAGCTATGAGAGCAGTGATAAGACGACAGTGCACTGCAGTCAAAGGTTTGGACGACTCTGCACGAAAATATGTTATACGTCAATCTTGGTCATGTATTCGTAATTGCAGACAAATAGTATATTTAGCGTCTGGTTAAAAAACGTGTTTCAAATGGCTCTGAGCACTATGGGACTTAAATTCTGTCATCATTCCCCTATAGCGTAGAATTACTTAAACCTAACTAACCTAAGGACATCACACACATCCATGACCGAGGCAGGATTCGAATCTGCGACCGTAGCGGCCGCGCGGTTCCAGACTCTAGCGCCTGGAACCGCTCGGCCACCGCGGCCGACCTTAGTGCCTGGTCAGTATCTTATTTCATTGAGAGTGAATTTGAATTATTTTAAATATTTCACGATAGTGAGGGAATTAAAGGTGCATTACGTGTAAACTGTGTATTTAAAACATGTGAGTCAATGCACGGTAGCAGATATCTTTTGACTCCCATTTTCAGTTTCAACATCTTGCAGTAGCAATATACAGGAGGTTTGGAAATTCCCGTTATAAATTTCTAGGACTTGTGGAGGGGAATGGTTACATAATATTTTGAATAGAAACTCTGTCCGGATACGTGCCGTCTGCTTCCTACGATGGTTTCAGTTCAGCTGTTTAACTGACCCACTTCTGCTTAAGCAACTGAATAATTAGGCGTGGGAGTACAAAAATTAGCAAACAATTCGAAAGGGAAACTAACGAAACGGCCATTTATCACTTATGAACATTTGTTTGTATTAATACTTAAACATTACGTATTTACGTTATTCCGAAACAAAAAAGTACCCCGAATACTGTACGTACAGAACAGAACTGATGCATTACAACAGCAGCTCGATGTGGCGACCACCAACGTTTTTTAGACATTGTACCAACGAATCATGTTCTGGGACACAGTCTCCATCCCACCTGCTGTCACTACAGTTTCTAGTGCTGTTAAGAGATGTTGCCGGCCGCTGTGACAGAGCGGTTCTAGGCACTTCAGTCCGGAACCGCGCTGCTGATAAGAACGCAGGTTCGAATCCTGCCTCGTGCATGAATGCGTGTGATGTCCTTAGGTTAGTTAGGTTTAAGTAGTTCTAAGTCTAGGGGACTGATGACCTCAGACGTTAAGTCCAATAGTGCTTAGACCCATTTGAACCATTTTTGAAACAGGTGTTGTGCCAGCGGATCTTCCTCTGTCTCTACAGGAGCCTCGCAGCAAGGCAGACGTTAAGTGACATAAAGCGACCGTATGACGTAGTACACGTCCTGTGTACCCTATTGCGTACGAGAGCAAGCAGCTCTAAGGCTCTTCTCTCTCTCTCAGCTGAGGTGGACGCGTTACACGTCTGAATTGAAACCATAGTAGAGCGGAAATGATATGTATCCGGACATGGGTTCCCATTCGAAATATTATGTACTCACACCCCTCTACATGTAATGGGATTTAATTTCATGGTGACGCTGATTTTTTAGGTACCAGAACAATACAGGCATAATACTTACTCGAAGGATTTTAAGAACTGCAACTTTGCAGGTCGAATGCAGGAACGAACATTAATTTAGCGCAGTCAGCTGTAGACCATTTTAGTGTGGGCCATCATTTGAATTACTCGTTGCGCTTTGGCTTGGATTATATTTAAGGCCTCTAGTTCTGCTCATCTCATCTGGATTTGCGTGCCCATGAGAGCGAGTGTGTAAAAATAGACAGTGTAATCACATTCACCTCCCGGTAGGCTCTCAGTGTTTACTTGCGCCATCAGAGACGATGACGAACAATTTGTATGAAATCGGCTCGTCATTGTTTCTGAAATGGTAGCATTTCTATGTCCTAAATCACAACTGAAGCGAGGTATAAGTGTGGCCGTTGGACAACCATCACACAGGGTCCCATCTTTCCCGGTGTGTCAGCAATTTCACCGTCCCGGCCACATCGTGTCAGTATATTAATGTCGCCCTCTAGCAGTGGTTACTGTGGTGTCAGGGTAACCGACATACAATGTCCTATGCAAAAACAGCTTGCTATCGTTACTTGCGTATGCCGGCTATGACGTCTCCTGCCAAGTCCATCACGATAATTTTCTTTTGGGAGACACGCAGTTGTGGTGTAACATTTGTCTGTTACTAGTGTTATTGATCGGGACACCAAACACTGGAACAACACTACATAAATGATCGGACTAGTGCCGTGTGCTTCGTTTCAGACGTACTGAACTTTCCCAGAGTTCTTGCTAGAAATCGACGTCCTCCATCCTTATTCTTTGTTATTTTACGCGACAGTCCATTCCATATTGCTCATTAGTATTATTCCTCAATGTATATTTGCTTAGACGTTCTCAACAGTTTCACCTCTTACCTTATAATCATGTACCGTAGAGTTCTGTTCCTAGATTATAGGCACACGTATGTTTATTTACACGTCAAGTGAAAGTTTAAACAAAGACATTTTGCAGTTCCCTACGATTATCCAGCGACGATACTTTCCTGTACGAAGCATGAACGCTACTGGTGATACAGTCTCGTAAGTCGTTCATGTACCAGGGAGGAGACCAAATATTTTAGCTTTTTGGGCCTTTCTCATCAATAATTCATGTCTATTGAAAACATTAAAGGTCGTACTACGCTCCCTTGGGACAGCTAATATTACTATCGTTTCTGTAGAACATCTCCGCCAGTAAAGCACGATATTTCATACAGTCTCACTGCCGATAATACCATCTTTTAGTAAATTGGTACTTCGTAAATGTAGCTACACTATGTGATCATTGGTATCCGGACACCCGGCTGAAAATCACAGACTAGTTCGTGGCACCCTCCATCGGTAATTCTGGAATTCAGTGTGGTGTTGGCCCATCCTTAGCCTTCATGACAGCTTCCACTCTCGCAGACGTACGTTCAATTAGGTACTGGAAGTTTTCTTGGGGAATGACAGCCCATTCTCCACTGACTGCTACACAGAAGAGAGGTATCGATGTCAGTCGGTGAGGCCTGGCAAGAAGTCGACGCTCCAAAACATCTCAATGGTGTTCTGTAAGATTCAGGTCAGTACTGTGTGCAGGGCAGTCTATTACAGAGATATTATTGTCGTGTAACCACTCCACCAGAGCCATGCATTATGAACAGGTGCTCGATCGTGTTGAAAGATGCACTCGCCATCCTCGAATTCCTCTTCAACACTGGGAAGCATGAAGGTGCTTAAAACATCAATATAGGCCTGTACTGTGATAGTGCCATACAAAACAACAAGGAGTGCATGCCATCTCCATGAAAAACACAACCACACCATAACACCACCGCCTCCTAATTTTACTGTTGGCCCTACAGACGCTGTCATATGACGTTCAACGGGCATTCGCCATACCCACACCCTGCTGTAGGATCGCCACATTGTGTACCGTGATTCGTCACTCCACACAACGTTTTCCCACTGTTCAGTCGTCAAATGTTTACGCTCCTTACACCCAGCGAGGAATCATTTGGCATTGACCGGCGTGATGTGTGGCTTATGACCAGCCACTCGACCATGAAATCAAAGTTTTCTTACCTCCCGCCTAATTTTCATAGTACTTGCAATCGATTCTGATCCGTTTGGAATTCCTGTGTGATTGTCTGGATAGACGTCTGCCTATTACACATTTCGAACCTCTTCAACTGTCGGCGTTCACTGTCAGTCAACAGAGGAGCTCGGCCTGTACGCTTTTGTGCTGTACGTGTCCCTTCACGTTCACACTACACTAGAGAGGACCTAGGGATGTTTATGGGTGTGGAAATCCCTCGTACTGGGTACGAACTTATTAAAATATTCGGGTCTGTTACGCCGTAGTCAAATGAAATTATTTTAGCAATCCGACGTTTCATCCCAGTCTGCTGAGGAAATCCTCAAGGAGTACTTTACCCGCTGTCAAAGTTCCACGCAGAGGACGGACGTCATATGTTTTGAAAACTCAAGCGCAGTTTGCCAGTGTCCGTTTCTATCGTATGTTGTCGCTATTGTCGTAACCTATAGTGGAACAACGCTGCACACTTTTTTCACCACTGGAATCAAGATACCACTCAGTGTCACAGCCTCCTCCTTCCTATTGACGTTGTTGTCGTGGTCAATAATCTACATCTTCTCTCTACACACGGTGTCCCAATATGAATGGTCCATATTCAGGGATTTGACAGGAGTGATCATTCGACGCAAAATTATAGTAAATATGGGTCCATACATTAAGACCTATCATCACTTGTTCATGTTCGATACTGTGAAACAAATCTCTTTAACTGAAAGCTCTTCGCTTTAAGTATTTTGAGAGGTGTCAGAACAAGAAAGCAATATCCAGTAAACATGGTCTATAATCTGCACATCTTAAGAGCTATAAGCACTTTTATGTCTGGACTACTATGAAACACATCTCTTCTACTGAATAAGTGCTCATAGCTCTTAATATGTGCATTTCAGCAAATATGTTTACTATTTTTTGCATCGTATGATCGCTCGTGTCATATCCCTGAATGCTGAATGTTAAACCTGGAACATCGTGTGTGTCGCATCGCTGCAAGAGGACCTGCATCTTCTCAAACAGAATGTGATAGTCTCCTGGCTGCATAAGCGTATTCCACACCAGACTACTATTTATGTAATAAAATGAAAAACCAGGAACCGTCATTTGGATGTTATTCATTACACTGAAGAGCCAAAGGAACGTACACCTGCCTGATATCGCGCAGGGCCCCCGCGAGCACGCAAAAGTGCCGCAACACGACGTGGCATGGACTCGACTAATGCCTGAAGTAGTGCTGGAGGAAATTGACACCATGAATCCTGCAGTATTGTGCATAAATCACTAAGAGTACTAGGGGGTGGAGAGGTCTTTTGTATAGCATGTCGCAAGGCATCCCCGATAACCTCAATAATGTTTATGTATGGGGAAATTGGTGGCTGGGAAGTGTTAAAACTCAGAAGAGCGTTTCTGGAGGCACTCTGTAGCAATTACGGACGTTTAGGGTGTCGCTTTGTCCTGCTGGAATTGCCCAAGTCCGTCTGAATGCACAATAGACATGAATCGATGCAGGTAATCAGACAGGATGCTTAAGTACCTGTCAGAGTCGAATCTAGACGTATCAGATGTTCCATATCACCCCAATTTTACAAGCCCCACACCCTTACAAAGCCTCCACCAGCTTGAATATTCCCCTGCTGACATGCAGAGTCCATGGAATCATTAGGTTGTCTCTATACCCGTACACGTCCATCCACTCGATGCAGTCTGAAACAAGACTCGTTCGACGAGGCAACATGTTTCGAGCCATCAACAGTCCAGAGTCGGTGTTGACGGGCCAAGGCGAGGCGTAAAGCTTTGTGTCGTGCAGTCATCAGAGGCACCGAAACCCTATATCGATGATGTTTCGTTGAATGGTTCGCACCCTGACACTTCTTGATGGCCCAGCACTGATATATGCAGCAATTAGTGGATAGGTTGCACTTCTGTCAATCTGAACGATTATATTTAGTCGTCGTCGGTCCCGTTTGTGCATGGTCTTTCCCCGGCCACAGCGATGTCGGAGATGTGATGTTTTACCGTACTCCTCTTGTTGACGGTAGACTCGTGAAATGGTAGTGCGGGAAAATTCCCACTTCATCGCTATCTCGGAGGAGCTGCCTCCCATCGCTCCTGTGCTAACTATAAAACCACGTTCAAACTCTTTTAAATCTTGATAACCTGCTATTGTAGCGCCAGTAACCAATCTCACAACTGCGCCAAACACTTTTATCCTTACACAGGCGTTACCGATGGCAGCGCCGTATTCTGCCTGTTTACATATCCCTTTATTTCAATACGTATGTCTATAGCAGTTTATTTGGCGCTTAAGTAAACAACTGAAGTCCCACGGTCTATCGATCACAACGGTGTACGTACAGAGACTACAGTGTCCTTCTAGTTGGTTTGAAGACGTGTGACATGACAGCTATGTGCGAGAGAACTCGGAAAGGAAAGTTTACTTCAGTCAATAAAGAACCTGGGTTTCAATAGGGGCTTGATGGGTAGTGCAATTACTCTTGAGAATTCCCTTTGCAGATGGGAACGAGACATTGGGTTTCCATAAGAAATTTTTGACTACGACGTAATCCACTACTGGCCATTAAAATTGCTACACCACGAAGATGACGTGCTGCAGACGCGAAATTTAACCGACAGGAAGAGGATGTTGTGATATGCAAATGATTAGCTTTTCAGAGCATTCACACGAGGCGGGCGCCGCTGGCGACACATACAACGTGCTGACTGAGGAAAGCTTGCAACCGATTTCTCATACACAAGCAGCAGTTGACCGGCGTTGCCTGGTGAAACGTTGTTGTGATGCCTCGTGTAAGGAGGAGAAATGTGTAACATCAATTTTCCGACTTTGGTAAAGGTCGGATTGTAGCCTATCGCGATTGCAGTTTATCGTACCGCGACATTGCTGCCCGATCCAATGACTGTTAGCAGAATATCAGAATATGGAATCGGTAGGTTCAGGAAGGTAATACGGAACGCCGTGCTGGATCCCAACGGCCTCGTATCACTAGCAGTCGAGATGACAGGCATCTTATCCGCATGGCTGTAACGGATCGTGCAGCCACGTCTCGATCCCTGAGTCAACAGATGGGGACGTTTGCAAGACCACAACCATCTGCACGAACAGTTCGACGACGTTTGCAGCAGCATGGACAATCAGCTCGGATTCAATTGCTACGGTTACCCTTGACGCTGCGTCACGGACAGGAGCGCCTGCGATAGTGTATTCAACGTCGAACCTGGGTGCACGAATGGCAAAACGTCGTTTTTTCGGATGAATCCAGGTTCTGTTTACAGCATCGCGATGGTCGCATCCGTTTTTGGCGTTTTTTCGCGGTGAACGCACGTTGGAAGCGTGTATTCGTCATCACCATACTAGCGCATAATCCGGCATGATGGTATGGGGTGCCATTGGTTACTCGTCTCGGTCACCTCTTGTGCATTGACGGCACTTTGAGCAGTAGGTGAGATGTGTTACGACCCGTGGCTCTACCCTTCATTCGATGCTTGCGAAACCCTACATTTCAGCAGGATAATGCACGACCGCATGTTGCAAGTCTTGTACGGGCCGTTCTGGAAACGGAAAATGTTCGACTGTTACCCTGGCCAGCACTTTCTCCAGATCTCTCACCAATTGAAAACGTCTGGTCAATGGTGGCCGAGCAAGTGGCTCGTCACAATACGCCAGTCACTACTCTTGATGAACTGTGGTATCGTGTTGAAGCTGCATGGGCAGCTGTACCTGTACACGCCATCCAAGCTCTGTTTGACTCAATGCCCAGACGTATCAAGGCCGTTATTACGGCCAGAGGCGGTTGTTCTGGGTACTGATTTCTCAGGATCTACGTACCCAAATTGCGTTAAAATGTAATCACATGTCAGTTGTAGTATAATATATTTGTCCAATGAATACCCGTTTATCATCTGCATTTCTTATTGGTGTAGCAATTTTAATGGCTAGTAGTGTAGATGGGATGTTTAGTAAATGTGACATTTCCGGCTATGTAAGTAGACAACTTTCTACTAAATGTTTGGTTCCGGAGCAGAGAGCTCCAGAAGTCATTCGCCGCAGGAAGTGTGCGCTCTGCATGGTCTCGTGGCGTGTGTGTGCGCCCGGTGGCAGCCCCGGGCGAATGTGGCGAGCAGTGTCCGGGTCCAGGCGGCATGGGCGGGGCGGGGGCGGGCAGGGAAGAAGCGGCCAAGCTGGGTAAACACAGATATAGCGCCCCGGGTGCCGCCGCCTGTTTGAACATGCAAATCGTGGATTAAAACCGTTTGCATACGCCAATAATTTGCAGTCTTTCTTGCCCGCCGCCGCTGCTGCCGCGGACTGACACCCACATCCCAGCCTGTCAGTCAAACGTGGCGGGGGTACCTGCCACTGCAGCTGGAGGTGTCCCTCTATGAGACTGTCACAGGTACTGTGACACCACAATTTTCTGCCCTCGAAATTATAATTTATTCCTATTCCTGCTTTTGTTGATTTGATCTTTAGTGAGAAGACTGGTCTGATTTTATTATTATTTATTGCCAAATTATAGACCTGTTACCTGATGTTTAAAACAGGTCGTACATCTTACAATTTTCGTTTTTCATCTTCTTACAGTTTTCTTTTCTCTTGTTTTATCTACATCACTTACAAAGAATGATACTTTTCAAAATAACAATAATATAAGGTTGAAATATAAATAAAATTGTGGTGTTTTTAAAAAGAAATATAAAAAGATGATAGGATATAGGAGAGATTTGTTAGTACCATCACCGAATTTGACTGACGGTGAATACCTCGGAATGGTTTCTTCGATACGTTGACCGCCAGACACACACACACACACACACACACACACACACACACACACACACACACACACACACTCACAAATGGTTATTAGTGGAGAAATAATATTGCTTATCCAATGTATTACTAATATTATGTATTAACTACTTTAGATGCCCATCCATGTACAGCATTTGGTGATTTCTTGGCTAGATCGCCAAGACTGTCTGATGCAGCACTCTGCGCTAGCCTATTCTCTGCTGTCCTGTTCATCTCCGTATAACCACTGCAGTACGACTTGAACCTCCTTAATGCAGCCTCTATCTGCCATTAAAACGTGTACCCCTCCATTACCTCCTCCCATTACCAAGTGGATTGTTACTTCCTGTTTCAGGACGTGTCCCATAAACCCATCCGTTCTTTCCGTGAAGTTGTACAACAATTCTTTTCCACACAGTTCGATTCAGTAACTCTTTGCTTGGTATGTAATCTTCAGTATTTTTCGTAGCGTCAGATTTCAGAAGTTTCGACGCTCTTCCTATTTATACTTCCAACGCCCACGTACCACTTCTGTACAAATGGCAAAATTCATTTACTATTTTTAGTCTCTCATTTGCTAATCTAATTCATTCAGTACAAGCTACTTCAGTTCGACTGCAAGCCATTGCCATTTTTTACCTTTGTAGATCTTCAACACATAATCAACTCCCAAGACACTATGCATTACATTAAAGACATCTTCCAGTTCCTTTCTTGTTTCCCACCTGACGTAATTTCAGTGTCATGGGCAACGTTGCTTGCTCGGTATACAAATTCAGTAATACGGGGTATACAGTACAGCCGCATTTCACTTGCTTTCATTTCGATCGGCTCTTATAATTGCAGTTACACAAAGCCTTTTGATTCCATTATATTAACCCTTCCGCATTATGAAATTCAGACAGTGCATTCCACGCAAAATTGCCGCAAACTTGCTGGAAATCTAGAAATGCTGTAAACGACCTTTATTTCCTATTTTTTTATCTATCTTTCAAGATAAGTCTTAGGCAATATCTAAGTAGTATCCAAAATGGTTCAAATGGCTCTGAGCACTATGGGACTTAACAGCTATGGTCATCAGTCCCCTAGAACTTATAACTACTTAAACCTAACGAACCTAAGGACATCACACAACACCCAGTCATCACGAGGCAGAGAAAATCCCTGACCCCGCCGGGAATCGAACCCGGGAACCCGGGCGTGGGAAGCAAGAACGCTACCGCACGACCACGAGCTGCGGACAAGTAGTATTCTGGAAAATCATTATCACCGAGTAAGGTGTAAAAAGTTACGAAGCAACACTCTTATTTGCGAAGTGGGGAGCCGAAAAAGCCGGCTGTGAATTTGGTTTTTCATAGCGGTCCCAAACGACTACAGGTGAAACGCATTTGGACTCCTCGAGTAGGTTTTCAACTTACACCTAAATTGGAATGCTAGAACAATCTATAGTTACTAATGAAGGTAAGGAAAAGTGGCAAAGTTGTAAGGAAAAGAACCACTTTCGTTTCGTGAGTTGTTTAAGACATAGAAACAAGGATTTAAGGAAATGATAGTAAGCAGAAGGGCATGTATTTTTGTTACGCGGATAACGCTTCCAGTTATTACATTAACTGAAGTGGTAGGACAAGTATTTTTTTTAATATGTAAGTATGCTTTTCTAAGGGCAATGTAACCACCGATAAAAGTCTTCTGTCAGGCGTAGCCGTTATACATAACAACGCCGCGATGCAAAGACGGAACATACTACCTCTCGGGTCAGCTTTATATGATAGAACTATAAAATGTTGTATGGTAACGTTTAGCATATCGAAAGGGGATTCAGAAATTTCTTTCAAATAATTTATTTATTATATTATTCTTAACTGTTATTTTTTCTGGTAAACCATAACTAAGTAAGTTTCTGTAATATATTGCATATATTTCACATAAACTTATGGACAAGTTCTAAAAATTTATAATACCTCTAATTTCGAAGGTTTCTGCAAATGACAAATTAATTTAGCAAAAAAAAAAATACATAATGTCTGATAGGATAGCCGCAATTAGTGATTTTACAATGTAACTTTTAATCCGTCTGGATTGCAGAAGGTTTATTCTTACGACCAGTTTCGGTTCCTTTAGAACTATCTTCAGATCTGATATTTGCGTTACAGGAGTAACCCGTCCAAATACAGCAGCTTTCACATGCTACATGTGAAAGTTGCTGTATTTGGACGGGTTACTGCTGCAACGCAAATATCAGATCTGAAGATGGTTCTAAAGGAACCGTAACTGGTCATACGAATAAACATTTCGCAATCAAGACGGATTAAAAGATACATTGCAAATTAATTTCTCGAAAGAACAGTCCATGTGTGTGCTGACGATCCATAATGTACAATGAACACAATATTTCGGCGACAGACATGTCGCCGTCGTCAGGTGTATTGGCGAATGTACCACTGCAAGCGGTTCCCTCTGTGGTTTGCGCTTCGGCCGTCGCGCAGACGCCTGCGTTGGCGACAGTGGCAGCGTCGATTTAGTTTCTCGGTCTGCTGTGGTCGCCAGATCGTTGTGTTTGCTGAATATCTTAATTATTAAACACACTGCTGACTGTCAGTCCTTGCTAACTTTACAGCCCCAGTACCGATTGTTAAGCGGTCTGTTCCATAAACCAAAACGCCGAGAGAAACTGAAGAACCACACATTATTTTGCTGAATTCGGCGACATAAAAATATCTGTGTAATTGACGACTGAATTTTATTCTGAAATATTTTATTTGTACTGATATTTCATATAAGCTGCACATAACGTCTCAGCCTGATATGAGAGAGCAGCTAAATGATACGTAAATAGTAATAGCGAATATCAAATGTCTAGCCTCATTTTTAATTCCTTTGTGTGAAAATTTTGCGGAAATTATGATGGCCATCACGAAGCAGCTTTCCATCACTATATTCGTCGTTTCAAAACCCTCAGACTAACGTTGACAAATCAAATCGAATAGCTTAAAAAATTATGCCGGGAGAAGGAAATGAAGTGTTAAAAAGGAAGGAACCAACTGATCAAGTTAATTAAAGACAACAAATCCCAAATCACAGATTTTAGAGAGCACGACATAAGAACAAACATAATGGTGAACAATACACCAGCAGTGTACATCAGACAAATGTATAAAAAATGGCTCTGAGCACTATGGGACTAAACATCTATGGTCATCAGTCCCCTAGAACTTAGAACTACTTAAACCTAACTAACCTAAGGACATCACACAACACCCAGTCATCACGAGGCAGAGAAACTCCCTGACCCCGCCAGGAATCGAACCCGAGAACCCGGGCGTGATAAGCGAGAACGCTACCGCACGACCACGAGATGCAACGGACAAATGTATCAAGACACAGATAGCACAGTTTTGAACATATGATTCTAAATTAAGATATAGCGTAGCCAAGGGTTACGGAAGGTATTGCGACTGATTACGGCTACAGTGAGCTGTGAATCACATTTAGCCACGTGATGCCAACTCAGCCAGCCGCTATGGCGGAGCGGTTCTATTCGCTTCAGTCCGGAACCTCGGTGGTGCTACGGTCGCAGGTTCGAATCCTGCCTCTGGCATGGATGTGTGTGATGTCCTTCGGCTAGTTAGGCTTAAGTAGTTGTAAGTCTAGGAAACTGATGACCTCAGATGTTAAGCCCCATAGTGCTTAGAGCCATTTGAACCATTTTTTATGCCAACTAAGAAGTTACCTGAATGTCAAATAGCTTTTCTAAGTTGTGGAAAGCAGGGAGCGGCCGGGAGAATGGTATACTGATCCGTTGCCCGTCAGTATTGTATCTATATAACGTCATTGGCAAAGAATGACACGGCGGCCGGTCAGGATCGAGTGGCCCTTGGAAATGGAAAACGGCGTTTCTTACGTTCAGTACGCAAGGGAACAATTGTTGCTCTGATTTACTGGTTTCGGTTATGACAGCAGCTATGGTACACTGGCGAGCAAAACTTAACAACGAAAGTAATTTTCGCATTACGTGTCACTACCAAGGAACACAGCACGGTGAAACTTGAGCTGCACACTGAAAGAACTTCTACATTGTAGCACAGAAGGTAACTGAAAGAAACGGCAATGAGACGAATAGGAACTGTACTTTTGTGCAAAGACAATAATACACTAAGGCCACCGCGGTTCACTGTTGTCCCTTGGATATTACAAAATGCAGGAAAGGGCTCTTAGCACGGTATATGATCACCATGGAGGGCAGTACGTATTCTGCAATAACGTTACTCAGAAGGTCATGCGGTAGAGTAGTCCATTGTTCCACCAGGGCGGTTGACAACTTCTGGACAGTACTTCGTTCATTTGGACGTGCTGCAATACGACTTACCAGCGCATCTCACATCTGCTCGATGGGGTTTACATGGGGGAACAGACATACCAGTCAATTTGCCGAATGTCCTCCCATTCTGAGAGTTCCTTTCCCTCAGCATTTCGGTGCAGTCGAGCATTTTCATCCATACAAACGAAGCCTATGGGGAAGGAATACAATCTACAATAACGTTGCCCGGTATATTACGAGGTCAGTATACTCACGCAACGTTTTGGCTCCCCACAACACAATACCTCAACCATCAAAATGATCATGTTCGACAGTGCTAGACATGCCATCAGATGGCGAGGGGAGTAAGCACGTAATGCATACATGAAGATGGTCACACATGATCGTTTTGGTGGTCCGTGTTTAGACGGCAACGTTATTGTGTCACTGTACTCCCTTCCTACTTGCTACTTGCGGGGGTGCATTCGGCCTCGATTTCATGTTTATGGGTGACAGTACCCGACGGCTCCGAATTGCACAGATGGAGTATCTCTTCGAACGAGAGGATGTTCGGCCATTACACTGGACGCCACGTACCACCGACTTATATCCCATCGAGCATGTTTGTAATGCGTTAGAAGACATATTGATGTAGGTGTATATGTCCCACAGACCATCCAGGAGTTGTCAACCTCGCTGGTAGAGTGACGGAACGCCATACCAGAAGGTCTAATTACCAACCCCGTGACCAACACGGGATCATTTTTCATGACATGTATTGTCGTCCGTGGTCATCACAAAATCTATTGCAAACATTGTCCCATCTTCTTTAATATCCAGAGACCATTATCAATAGTGGTGACTTAAGTGTAATTATTGTCTTTGAATAAAAGTGTGCGAGCCACAGTTGCCGAGCGGTTCTAGGCGCTTCACTCCAGAACCGCGTGACCGCTGCGGTCGCAGGTTCGAATCCTGCCTCGGGCATGGATGTGTGTCATGTCCTTAGGTTAATTAGGTTTAAGTAGTTCTAAGTTCTAGGGGACTGATGACCTCTGATGTTAAGTCCCATAGTGATCAGAGCCATTTGAACCATTTGAATAAAAGTGTTGTTTCCACTCGTGTCGCCGCTATTTCTTTCAGTTACTTTCTGTGTTACATTGTAGCGATTCTTTCTGTGCATGGTCCAAGTTTAACCGAGCCATGTTAATTGACAGCGTCACAACATGTGAACATTGTTTTCGTCCTCAATTTTTGCACACCAGACTCTTAATGCTATGGCGGAGTATTATTACATTGCTTCTTGTCGAACGCGTGGCTCATTTGACATTGCTTTGTGTCTGCTAGAAAGGGATTCGAAATTCCTTCTGGTATTTCAGATTTAGGTTTTTAATGATTTTGCTGTAGGTTTTAAGCACAATGGCTGGATTGTAAGTATGAAAAGGACGCAAATGATTTCTTTTCACACTCTTCGCCAAACAGGACTTGTGGTGCGTCATCAGTTTTGTTTACTGATAATGCGACAGTATAGTTCATGAATTATTTTGCTAGACTATACAGTCCAGCTTTAGACTCTTATTCACGGAGCACTGCCGTGTTATTTCGAACTGTCTTCCTTACACTCCGTGGTAACGGCACTTTATAGGTACACTGATAAGTTGGCAGCTGAACATTTACAGCCCATAAACAGCTTCGCCACGTTACGATCTACCTACAAACCACCACTCTCTTTATATTTATGTATTTACTCCACATTTTCTACTCCTGATTTCTCTTTGGTGTCATTTATTTCTTTCAGATCCCAGGCGTATGCAACACTCTGTTTTACCAATTAATTATACCACTCCTGAGCACATGCTCTACAACTGTACATTTCAGAAACTAGCTCATGGCCAAGGTGAAATCCCAACGCAGCATGATTTATAAATCATGAAACTCGATTTTTAACAATGTGAAAAGATTGTCATATGCAGCCAAGGAAATGCCAACGCCAATATAAAGAAGCATCTTACTTCCTGCAGAAACGGCGTAGTCTACGCTCAACTGTCTCAGAAGTCGCCGTTTTACCAAAGAAGTCCTATGTTGTTCAAGATACAAATTGATAAGGGCCTTAAAAACTAGAGGAGAAATTTTGAAAGTACGGGTCTGCGTCTAGGAAATGACTTAAGTATGCTGTCTACTGTTTGCCGAAAACCAAGTAGTTGTAGCGAAAGATAAAGAATTCGTCCGTTACATTTTTATAACCTTTGTAGAGGAAGATGCAAAATGTTATGTGGAGATAAAAGTTGGAAGTCTCTACTAGGTCATTATAGGAGTGGGTGCGAGGTAATAACGAAGAAGGGAAACATTACAAGAACATTTAGAAAACGCACGTACTTGCGCGCCATCGTGACTGTGGATGAAAAAAAAAAAGAGAAGCTAATGTCGTAACTTAACACCTACATTCGGTATAATGAAATGGCAATACCTACAGAGCTAGGAGTAGATCACTGTACAATAATTTTGTTGAAGGTAGAGAGTCATATAGGGCAGAAGTGTAGAAAATGACAAATAAAATGAAAGGAAAGCACACCGCAATGGAAATGATGGGATGGTGTAAGCGTTGCAGAACCATAATGACGGACACGGTAAGAACGAAGAAAGTAGGTGAACGATGGAAAAATATTCAACCTTGGTATCATGGCTAGAAAGAAACTAGAACGATTGAGCCCAATGAGTCATTTTAGTAGTAACAGAATGCCTCATAAACCTGTAATGTATCATATTGAGATTGCTCATTTTTCGATATTTGTATCTCCACTAACGTTGGAGTAAGAATCCAGAGGGCACTTAGAAAGTCCGTGTCGCCTTTCTATTGTACTCGTTACTGTGAAGAAATAAAAAAAAATGATGGACAGTCATATTCGAGTCCCATTTTGTCTCTATTCTTAGTCTCTATAAATGAGGTACTTAGATGAAATTCTCAAGGTGATGTTCGTAATTTTAGGTAAACTTTAGTTCATTAACGTTCATCTGCAATATTTAAGAAACAAATTTTATTAATCATCAAAAAAGTTTCAGCACGAATAGAATGGTATAGTACATAGGTTGACTCTTACCCAGAAGATTACAGCAACCAGTCACATTTTACAATGCTATTTATTTATTTATTTATTTACTTATTTAAACAGCGCCGTTACCGGTTTCGAACTGATAGGTTCATCTCCAGACGGCTGGTTCGCGTTTTATATTTTTCGTGTTTTGTTTCCTCACTTGACAAAACTTCCTTGGGGTGGTGATGCCCTACAACCAAAACAAGATGTGAGACTACGTCTTTTTAATTGAAATTGTGGCTTATGACGATTTTAAGTGATCTAAACGAATTATTGTTATTAAATGAAAGATGTTTCTGTTACTTACAATGAAGAATCCACGCCATTACGTTCCAGTTCTAGGTGTCGATCAGATCACGTCGGTCCCATTTGTCACTGTCACATAAGCTGATTCTATGCAACCTTTCATTAGTGGGTGTAACATCGTTTACCACTTTATACAAAGTGGACACCACCTCAGCAGTGTGGACGGTTAAACTTATGTTGTCCCAAACTGCCTTCCAATGAACACTCTGGTATTGAAGTTCAATGGGATTCAGGACTATTGGATATGTCCATCTTATTAATAACAGGTGCGTCGTCAGTAAATCCTGCGTGAAATAATGTCCATCAATATAGCTTACTTCAAGAAAAACCTGCTTGACATGTAGTTTGTAATGCATTTTACCTACATCAATTGGTGGGTGCATATCGGCGGGTTGTAAGGTTTGGAAAAGCCAACTGGTTACGCTGAGGGGTTCCTTGTCCAACATGTGGGTGATTCGTTTAATATATAACGTGGTACACTTGCGGTTAATGTCAGGGATGTTGAGCCTGCCGGCTTGTCTGGAAGACGTCAGCGTGGTGTATCTCACTTTGAACAGATGCCCTTGCCAGATAAATCTATTAGAGAGTTTCATCACGTGTTTGGCCTACATCTTGGGGACTGGAAATATTTGGGCCGTATAGTAGCTAAGGAGTCGTATGCGTTGGAAAATGTCAACGGATCGCCAATTGTTTTCACAGATGGCACCTTACATTTTATTGGTGACCTGCTTCCAATTTTTTGCATTCATTTTTGGCGAGCATATGTCGATAATCATCCCCAGAGTGGTGTGGGCTTCGACACGCTTAGCCCAAGGTACAATAACTGCTCGAATCCTCGAATGATGACAAAGGTGCATTTATCGGCGTTGATTTTAGCACCGGAAGCACGACAGTACTCGTCTACCGCGGTCCTGAGGGTTGATACGTCTCCGTCGTTGCGCAGTAACACTCCGACGTCATCGGAGTAAGCATGAACCACGAAGGACTTCCCGGCGATCGAAAGGCCTGCAAGTTTGTCATGAATAGAGCGTAAGAGCGGCTAGAGCGATAAAACAAATAACATCATGGAGAGAGGGCTCCCCTGCGGCACTCCTCTTTGGACCTCGATAAGATGAGTAAGCTGTCCATTTACGCTGACTCTGGTTGTAATGCCCGTCACGAAATGTTGCACAAGATTTATAACCCGTTGCTCAAAACCACACCGCTGCAGTAGCTGTAGGAGGTACTCGTGGCGGACGCGATCAAAAGACTTGCAAAAGTCGATAAACAGCAATGCGAGATTCACGTTAGTGACTGACGCTATGGCTATCACATCTCTATATTCCGAAAGGGGCGTCATAATAGTGCGACCAGGGATGCATGATTGATGGTTGTGAATCACTTGCTTCATTAACGGAGACAATCTGCTGTTGAGTGCTCTGGCGAAGGTTTTGTAATCAAAATTGAGTAAAGTAATCGGTCGGAAGTTATCTAAGATTTTTCGGTGTTTGCTTTATGGTGTCAATACAATTCGACCTTCCTTCATTTCAGCCGGCTCGTCACTCCCTCGCATCACTTCATTGAGAACATCTGTAAATGCGTGTCCGATTATGGGCCAGAAACGCATATAAAATTCCCGTGGAAAACCATAAGGCCAGGGGATTAATTCCATGGCGAGCCAGAAATAAGTTCAAGAACTTCGTCTGGAGCAAAATCGTGTACGACCGCCTAGTTCTCCACAGGCGTCACTACGGTGGTCAGAGCACGCACGATATCGCCGCCGCCATCACCATATGTATCGCATTGCGAGTACAGATCCGTGAAGTACCGGTAAACTGCAGTAAGAATATCACTCTGTCGGGTCAAACGGAGTCCATCATCCGTGTCCAGCTCCCCGATAAAAGCTCACTTGCGATGGGCACGATGTTTTATGAGGTGATATAGCGATGCAAGTTCTTCCTCTACAAGCGATTTTGCTTTAGATCTCATCTTCAGTCCTTCCAGCTGCGTGTTGGTTGGTAACGTTGTCTCATACAACTACCGCAGAACTGTCTGGTAAAAATCAATCGTGCATTTGACATCTTGCGCAAGTTGCGAACTGTAGTTTCTTAAGGATAATCGCATTTTCCGTTTGACCACAATATTCCACCAGGCTATCTTGCTCGGATATCTGCAGCATTGCTTGAGACAATCCGCCCATGTCGTGGAGATGACATCTTGTAGCGCGGCATCGGCGAGAGTAGAAACATTTAGGCTCCACGGAATCCTACGCCATTTAGTATGCTGTTTGGCCAGATTTATCGTGACACAGAGGGCGCAGTGGTCGGAGAAACTAGCCGGAATGACATCGGCGACCAGAAAATGTTGGCAAATGTTCTCAGAGATGTACAAACGGTCTAGACGGCTGCATGCGGAGGCGGTCAGGTACGTGAACTTTACCAGGGTAGGAAATTTTAGCTCCCACGCATCCTTCTGCTGCAGGTGACGCACCAGATCATGTAGTTCCCTACAGTAATTAAAGTTTGGCGATTGATCTTTCCTGTGGATCACACAGTTAAAGTCGCTGCTAATTATCAACTGGGTTGGGCTGCGGCGTAACAAGCATATGACGTCTTGCTTAAAGAAATTAGCTCTTTCTGGTTTTAGACTCGTTCCAAATGGAGCATACATATTGACGAGGGTGACGTCAAAAATTTGGCAAGCTATGCCTCTACCGGAGTCAAACATTTCGATATAGCTCACTGGGATTCCGTCTCGTGATAGAATGGCCGTACCTATACCCCCGTCCGCCACGGTGTTTACAGTTGTTGAAAACCCTGATACATGAAAACTTAAGATAGACACTTCCTGTTACACAACCATATCAGCTTCAGACTCATAGATAAACTGCCGTAGCATTGCTAATTTTAAATCTGTTGTAAGTCTATTAATGTTCAGGGACAAAACTTATAAGCTTGACTCATGACGTGTGGGTGTGGGTGTTGGGAAGCGTAGGAAGCCCAGTCCATCTCACCGTCGGACTTCGAACCTACATCCGCAACTTTTGTACCAATTTTTTGCGCTGACTTTACTTTTTTACTTACTTCCAACCAAAGAGTCATTTGGTTTAACTTTATGTTGCCGTCGCACAGTCGTCCGAAGTGTCAGAGAGGATGGCGGAGTCGGCGAGTCCTGGCTGTAAGCAGTATGTGTAAGTCCTTGCGTCGGAACGGGTGACGGAAAGTCGGAAGACGCGGCTTCAATAGGCTCGCTGTTTGTTTGAAGCCGCACTGGCTGTTTGTATACAGCTTTCCGGTTCCTCGCGTTGTTTGAAAGCAGTTCAGAGGTGGCGGGGGTTTGTTATGCTTTACACAGCGTGAATCATCCTCTGTCTTTGCGATTTGCAGTTGACCGACTGCTGCCTCTTGTGTGTTGACCACCCGTAGCGAGTCGAGAAGCGGTATCGGAACGGATTGTTGTAAACACTCGACTGCACTCGTATTGACAGTCGGGAGTTTCAATGTGAATTCGGCGGGGGGTAACTGAGCCATCCGACATATGCGTGTCCTGTGTGGAGGCCCGTGACTCCACGTCATCGGTTTGATTTTTTACGACCTGGTCATCGGAACCACTACCGTCACTAGTACGGCGTCGTTTGTTACCGACAGTTAATGTAACACCGGCGGCTAAGGGGTGACTGGCCACGGGTTTCTGAGGTAAGGGTGGGAAGGTGCCGTTACCGAGATCGTTGTTCTGTGACATAGATGCACTTGGTTGGGAGTCAATCACAGAAGGCGTCTGATTTTGAGTTAGGACATCAGCCAATGTTAATCTCTGTCGTTGTCGCAGATTGTTTCGAAGTACGACAACGCGCCGTGCGCAGTCATCTCGTAAATTCCCACTCGTGTTACAGATAAAACAAGTGCATACTTTTCCATCGTAAATGACTTGAGCCTTATAACCATAAACCAATATGTAGAATGGGATATTTACTTTAACGGCCATGTCAACCGACGGCTCGGCCATTTTTCGTTTCTAATCTGTCGGATGTCACCGTATTTGGCATGGACATCTCTAAGAAAACAATTCTCAACCTCAGTTGGCAAATTGACCACTCGCACATGTTTATAATCAATGTCAGAGTTAGTTATTGAAACTGTACTCACCGACTGATCACGATGTCGGAACTCTGCTTTTCCACCAGTATTCACCAAAATTTTCTCCAGTTGTATCTGGTCTAAAAACTTCACAAAGAAACAATATTACGCCATGTCATAATATGCTGTGTGGACCTGGTCGAGCGTGATGCCAATAATGTCTACGATCCAGTCATGGATTTCTAGAGAACTCAGTTGCACATTCCTGGAAGATTTCTCAAATGCAAAACACAGGGTATTCTTACGGGGTATACTGGTAGCGATAACCGCACTGTATGAGCGGCCGAAACCGCTGTGAGTGCATTTTGAAGCGTGTGTGCGACGGTAGTGAAGAAGGACTGAGAATATCACATGACTGAGAATATCACAGGTCACAATCCAAGAATTTCTATAAACACGGCTTGCGGCGCTACGACTACGCGGAAGTACCGACACGTCCGGTCGCTGTCGCGTCCCACGCGGAACTGAGATCGCTCGGCTAATCCCGCGCGGCGGGAAACAAAACACGAAATGTAATGTAAAATGTAAACTAGACGTCTAGATGAACCTATCGGTACGAAACCGGTAGCGGCGCTGTTTATATAAATAAAAAGCATTGTAAAAAGTGGCTGGTTGCTGTAATCTTCTGTGTAAGAGTCAACCAATATTTTGTACAGAGCCACGGGCTCAAAATAACAATTTTGACAAAATAGCAAAATGGTATAGTGTGTGTTGCATTTACGTTTCTATCTGCCAAGTTTAAT
Source organism: Schistocerca americana (assembly GCF_021461395.2). Lineage (NCBI taxonomy): Eukaryota > Metazoa > Arthropoda > Insecta > Orthoptera > Acrididae > Schistocerca > Schistocerca americana. The sequence continues at coordinate 176,656,723 of NC_060122.1, read as the reverse complement.
AACTGAGACCGTACGCTCTAATTTATCTTAAGGCGCGAATTCGAATCTGTAACGTCGCGATAATTCAGATTACAAGAAGGTTAAACTGTTTTACATCACATACCATCCGATACAACAAGCAAATATACAACTTATACTTACTGTCTAATGCAGTACACATTAAAAAGTGATAGGCAGCCGACAGATGACATTGTATGAATGAAGAGCTATGTGGATTAGTTTGCAGTAATCGGTCAACAATGCTGTAACAAACTACTATATATGGTGACACTGGGAATAGTTGGTGAGGCGGCCGCGGTGGTCTAGCGGTTCTAGGCGCTCAGTCCGGAACCGTGCGACTGCTACGGTCGCAGGTTCAATTCCTGGCTCGGGCATAGATGTGTGTGATGTCCTTAGGTTAGTTAGGTTTAAGTAGTTCTAGGGGACCGATGACCACAGATGTTAAGTCCCATAGTGCTCAGAGCCATTTGAACCATTTTGAACCAATAGTTGGTGACGGTACGATATAGTTCCAATAAAATGTACTACACTAAATGCCTGCAGTTCTTCTGCTTGCAGAGGTACAACTGCTTACAGGGACAAGTTTTCATTTCAGATGTTAGTACTCCAGTTGCTACAGGTTTATTTATGGAATGAAATTTTGGTATTGAGCAGCTTATGGAGATATGATTGGGTTTACGTAATTAAACATATCATTTGTGATTGTGGATGGGGTTTGTTTATTAATTCTACTGTATCATATAAGCAAGTCCCAAGTACGTACAAATGCTGAGTGTGGAGATATGGCATTTGTGTACGGGTTTCATAGTGGATTGATGGTGCTGCTTGTAGAAAAATGCGGTAGGCGATTTCGCAGCCATGTAGTCCGGGTGCAGTAGCATTTGCACGAGTTTTCACTAAATTGGTGACACCGTTGAGTTGCCCAGCAATCAAATTTCATCTGAACGTGCGAATGAAAAATGTGTGAATGACGTCAAAGGGATTATTCATTTGCTAGGACGTGGTCCTTCAACAGTCACATGTAGAAATTCTACCTATCCATGTCCCACATACTAGAATTTGGTGACCACTGAAGAATGTAAAGAGGACTTAAACATAGATAGAGGAGCTGTGAACAGAATTCGGAAGTGTACTGGTGTCGGACATACACTTCATGAAAATTACAAGGGGCGTTCACTAAGTAACACAATACTAAGTTCTTTTCTTCACTGGGCCAAACAGATGGAAGGAGGAGGGTTGCAGAGTGGATGAGAAAGAACGATCCAGTGAAGTTATGTGAGCTCTTCTCGTGTGAGGTCTTGCCTTGTCATGGAGAAGAGAAGTTTGATTGCATTTTGTGGCTAAAAATTGAATTACCTGAGGGCAGCACAAAACATTGTAGAGTTGATCGAATGAGAGTGTCGAAAGGTGACTACACTGAGTCGCAGCGCCAGAGATTGCGCCAAAGATTATTATTCCGCGGCCTCCACTGGGCAGTGGTAGTTCAGAGGGTGTCGAGGAAGGTTGTTGCTCTGTTGGGTGACAGAGTAGACGCTGTTCGGTTGGTGTAATGTATAGATGGAAGAAATTGCAATTGTCAGAATATATTTGAGAGAGGAGATGGGCATTTGATTTATGATGCTGGTGTAATGGAATATTTTCGTCAATATGTAATGAGGTAAAAAGGAATTACAGTTTTCTTTAATGAAAATCCCTCTTGCTCACAGGTACAGTCAACAAAGTATCTGGCTCGTGTTCATTTATTAGACTTGTAATTCTGGTTACTGTCTGCAATTATGGTATTTCTGGTTTATCAATTAGTTCATTGTAAATGGTGTTTAAAACATTTTGTCGTATTGAGAAAGAACCGAGCCAGATACATGTACGTTGAGTCAGACTACCACACACAGAACAGTTACACTTGTGCTTTGTTGTTTCGTAGCTTTTATAGTTGCAGGGGACTTCATTAATCAATTGTGTTAACGGAAATTCCTTGTCATTCTTTATTTTTATGCAGTCAGATTGGGTGGTAATACTAGTCATGGCCAACCGGCACACAGCTACTAAAATTATTGCATTTATTAATTAATATTAGTTCTTTCTTATTAATTAAGCCTCCATGCAGTGTCTGATACTAAAATATAGACTTTCACGGCCGGAAATGTCATTTCCATTATAATTAACCGGGCTGTTATGACGTGGTTTGTTGATGAATTCTGTGTCAAGGACACAGAATTCATCAACCGACCACGGCATAACAGCCCGGATTCCAACACTACAGGAGTCACAACTCTGAGCAGCCGACCGGCAGTCAAGAGATCGGGCTGGCTTCCGCTACCTTCTTGCGATGATGCAAGACGCATTGCCCAACGAGTCACGGAACTTTTGTTCATATCCAGGTCTCCATATACATTCTGCAAGCAGCTACGAATATCTGCAGTGTTCTGTTTTTCCACGCGTTTTTTGCACGCTCTTCCTTTACAGACCCCATTTTCACGGCTGCGTTTAGCACCGCCACTTATCGAAACTTAACGAAACCATAGTGGCTGAACCGGGAATAGTCCATGATGTCCCACAGGAAATATCGCTCTTTTTCAACAGAACTAGCTGAGAATAAAATGTGTTGCATTACGTATTGAAAACACACCGTATTTTGAATCCTGTATTTTTTTGCCTTATATTCTAACAGTTACGATCTGTAGCCTTTGAAAACTGGACCCATATTATATGACAGTTATTGAAATAATCTAAACTACCACCTCCTAAATATTTACTATTTATCTTGTAACATCATTTCGTGGAAGACTTTGATATTGTGATCCAATCACCGGGAGAGGATATCAGCAGAAACAGGGGCATAGTACAAGTAACGAAAAAGGGTAACGTCAACTATACACAACATATCCTGCGCAGTTTTGGCCATACCGAACACCTTTTTGGACTGTACAGCGGGTTATATGGAATCCGATACTCCTCGCACACTCAGTTGCCTGCGTCGCTCGAGGAAACGACTTGCGCCTTTATACTGGTGCAGCACGCGACACAATTACAAACAACTCGTTCTCCTTCTGCGTTCCACCTTTTCCGTGTTTTCGGCTTTAATCGCGCCTCTCTCCCCACTGCCAACACTTAGTAATTCAAATTTAAGCTAAACTAATTTCAGGCCGCGCTTAAATTCGGCTCAACTGCTTTTTAATGACCAGCGGAACGAATCCGATTTTGATATCCGAAATGAGAAATTGCGATCCATGATTAGCATGAGTAATTTATGTTTTTTACGTTTTGCACACGGTTAATGCAGGACGAATCGGGGACAGCTGCATGCGCTGCTGTTTCAAGCTTTGTGCTACGGAATAACTCTGCCATTTCAAAGTAATAACATCTCCTTATTTACGAAATGGTTTATATTTTTTCTATCCTTCCCAATTTTTACACACGAGAGTCCTTTCAGTGCTATAATTTTCAAATGTAAGCGGTCCCCATACTATTTTGTAACTAACGCATTTACGATGAAGGGTGACAAAGTCAGGATGAAGATGGCTGCGATCAAATGTTGTGAAATTTCGTAAATATCACAAGGTTAACTGATCGTCAATATTTGTTTATTCAATTACTGGTTTCAGGCATTACGATGCTCTTCATGGTGGTTTAAAAAGAGAAGATGTACAGGTTTATGAAAAATGTACGTGATAGTAAGCTATCAACCGTTAAAAGCAATATCGTCATATACGTATGTTAGCAAATACTCTGGTGTTCATGAAGTTAACAGAGTATACAGATAAAATGTATAAACATAAGTGGCATCGTCACTTAGAGCAAAATCATGATAATCTGTGATGGATTCGTCACAGACAACCAGTAAGACATAGCTTTCGAAGTTTTATATGACATATCATTACGATTCCCTTGTTTAAGCTTTGGAACTTTTGTTAATTCTATTTCTGATTCCGTACACATGCATTTTACCTTGACAAAGCACCACCCGCAGTTTCTTGGATTTGTTTTTGGTATATCCGCGGTGGCTGTGACTGTTTTTAGCTTTTAACGTGCTCCTGTCAATTAGCGTAATTGTATTCAATGTTTCACAGACCCTAAATTCCCGTTATTCTTTACAATTTAAACTGCTATTTCTCTTTGGACGCATCTTAACACTCGAGCTGTTCGTTTAATTACATTTTAATATACATGATTTAGTTTTGTGCAGAACTTCTGAGATCACATTCCTGACTTTGTATCAAGCCTTTGCAAACTGCCTTCAGACAGCGACATTTGGCGACCACGTCCCTTAAATGTTTGCACCGTAGTTGTGAGCACAGTGCCCCAGCGATGACCCGACATTAGGGGTCATGAGTGTTCAATATTTTATCATGAGTTCACTCCGTGTGACGATGCCATTTATGGCTATATACCTAACATGCATACTTTGTTAACTTCAGAAGACAAGTACGTTTGCTTACCTTCCAGACTACGTATATCATAATTCTGCTCGTAATAGTTGGTTGCCTAATATCACGTACATGTTTTCATATATATACAGGGTTATTACAAATGATTGAAGCGATTTCACAGCTCTACAATAACTTTATTATTTGAGATATTTTCACAATGCTTTGCACACACATACAAAAACTCAAAAAGTTCTTTTAGGCATTCACAAATGTTCGAGATGTGCCCCTTTAGTGATTCGGCAGACATCAAGTCGATAATCAAGTTCCTCCCACACTCGGCGCAGCATGTCCCCATCAATGAGTTCGAAAGCATCGTTGATGCGAGCTCGCAGTTCTGGCACGTTTCTTGGTAGAGGAGGTTTAAACAGTAAATCTTTCACATAACCCCACAGAAGGAAATCGCATGGGGTTAAGTCGGGAGAGCGTGGAGGCCATGACATGAATTGCTGATCATGATCTCCACCACGACCGATCCATCGGTTTTCCAATCTCCTGTTTAAGAAATGCCGAACATCATGATGGAAGTGCGGTGGAGCACCATCCTGTTGAAAGACGAAGTCGGCGCTGTCGGTCTCCAGTTGTGGCATGAGTCAATTTTCCAGCATGTCCAGATACACGTGTACTGTAACGTTTTTTTCGCAGAAGAAAAAGGGGCCGTAAACTTTAAACCGTGAGATTGCACAAAACACGTTAACTTTTGGTGAATTGCGAATTTGCTGCACGAATGCGTGAGGATTCTCTACCGCCCAGATTCGCACATTGTGTCCGTTCACTTCACCATTAAGAAAAAATGTTGCTTCATCACTGAAAACAAGTTTCGCACTGAACGAATCCTCTTCCATGAGCTGTTGCAACCGCGCCGAAAATTCAAAGCGTTTCACTTTGTCATCGGGTGTCAGGGCTTGCAGCAATTGTAAACAGTAAGGCTTCTGCTTTAGCTTTTTCCGTAAGATTTTCCAAACCGTCGGCTGTGGTACGTTTATCTCCCTGCTTGCTTTATTCGTCGACTTCCGCGGGCTACGCGTGTTACTTGCCCGCACGCGTTCAACCGTTTCTTCACTCACTGCAGGCCGACCCGTTGGTTTCCCCTTACAGAGGCATCCAGAAGCTTTAAACTGCGCATACCATCGCCGAATGGAGTTAGCAGTTGGTGGATCTTTGTTGAACTTCGTCCTGAAGTGTCGTTGCACTGTTATGACTGACTGATGTGAGTGCATTTCAAGCACGACATACGCTTTCTCGGCTCCTGTCGCCATTTTGTCTCACTGCGCTCTCGAGCGCTCTGGCGGCAGAAAGCAGAAGTGCGGCTTCAGTCGAACAAAACTTTATGAATTTTTCTACGTATCTGTAGTGTGCCGTGACCATATGTCAATGAATGGAGCTACAGTCAATTTATGAAATCGCTTCAATCATTTGTAATAGCCCTGTATATATATATATATATATATATATATATATATATATATATATCACTACCTGAAAAATTATTGTTCAGAAATATATTCGTCATTCTGTAACATATACACTCCTGGAAATGGAAAAAAGAACACATTGACACCGGTGTGTCAGACCCACCATACTTGCTCCGGACACTGCGAGAGGGCTGCACAAGCAATGATCACACGCACGGCACAGCGGACACACCAGGAACCGCGGTGTTGGCCGTCGAATGGCGCTAGCTGCGCAGCATTTGTGCACCGCCGCCGTCAGTGTCAGCCAGTTTGCCGTGTCATACGGAGCTCCATCGCAGTCTTTAACACCGGTAGCATGCCGCGACAGCGTGGACGTGAACCGTATGTGCAGTTGACGGACTTTGAGCGAGGGCGTATAGTGGGCATGCGGGAGGCCGGGTGGACGTACCGCCGAATTGCTCAACACGTGGGGCGTGAGGTCTCCACAGTCCATCGATGTTGTCGCCAGTGGTCGGCGGAAGGTGCACGTGCCCGTCGACCTGGGACCGGACCGCAGCGACGCACGGATGCACGCCAAGACCGTAGGATCCTACGCAGTGCCGTAGGGGACCGCACCGCCACTTCCCAGCAAATTAGGGACATTGTTGCTCCTGGGGTATCGGCGAGGACCATTCGCAACCGTCTCCATGAAGCTGGGCTACGGTCCCGCACACCGTTAGGCCGTCTTCCGCTCACGCCCCAACATCGTGCAGCCCGCCTCCAGTGGTGTCGCGACAGGCGTGAATGGAGGGACGAATGGAGACGTGTCGCCTTCAGCGATGAGAGTCGCTTCTGCCTTGGTGCCAATGATGGTCGTATGCGTGTTTGGCGCCGTGCAGGTGAGCGCCACAATCAGGACTGCATACGACCGAGGCACACAGGGCCAACACCCGGCATCATGGTGTGGGGAACGATCTCCTACACTGGCCGTACATCACTGGTGATCGTCGAGGGGACACTGAATAGTGCGCGGTACATCCAAACCGTCATCGACCCCATCGTTCTACCATTGCTAGACCGGCAAGGGAACTTGCTGTTCCAACAGGACAATGCACGTCCGCATGTATCCCGTGCCACCCAACGTGCTCTAGAAGGTGTAAGTCAACTACCCTGGCCAGCAAGATCTCCGGATCTGTCCCCCATTGAGCATGTTTAGGACTGGATGAAGCGTCGTCTCACGCGGTCTGCACGTCCAGCACGAACGCTGGTCCAACTGAATCGCCAGGTGGAAATGGCATGGCAAGCCGTTCCACAGGACTACATCCAGCATCTCTACGATCGTCTCCATGGGAGAATAGCAGCCTGCATTGCTGCGAAAGGTGGATATACACTGTACTAGTGCCGACATTGTGCATGCTCTGTGTGCCTGTGTCTATGTGCCTGTGGTTCTGTCAGTGTGATCATGTGATGTATCTGACCCCAGGAATGTGTCAATAAAGTTTCCCCTTCCTGGGACAATGAATTCACGGTGTTCTTATTTCAATTTCCAGGAGTGTATATATATTCAGTAAGCTTCGACATCAGAGTGAAGCTCCCATTCGTTCAATACTCTACTGACAAATGGTGTAGTAGGTCTAGTATCACCAGCAGCCGTCTGGTATAGATGCACCCCAAAGCCATGGCGTTGGGTAATATGAGGATGATCATCGGCCTCTTGACAACTAAATATGTGTTAATATTTATATGTTACACAACTGTTTTAATTGCTTCAGAAGCGTTCTAAAATGCTTATGTCAAATTCCATATAACCCTGTCTTTTTCTTTTTTTTTCAGAAACGTGTACCAAATATTTGGTGACTTATATTGCACGACTCCAAAAATAAATGTTCAATTAGAAGGTGCACAGAAGTGTATATCTGATCAGTTATCCTGATTTTGATATAGTACTTTCGTATCAAGATGCTTGTCCAGATTATGACTCACCATGAAGCGGATTTCAAATGACCATGAGGAGCGCTAGATGGGATATGACTGTCACTTTCTAACAAGATCGGAATTGATGATGACCCATTAGTTCCGAAACTCTATAACTGATACAACCCAATCAAATGGCATGAAGTCAATCGTGAATAGTAAAAGTATTTCTTCGAATGTATTTGTTTAGAGACATACGGATGTAAAATATGTACGATAAGCAGTACTGTCAAGAAGGGAATAGATGGTTTCAAAATGAGTTGCAGCAAGAGAGTGCTGACCCGAGTAGGGTAGTTAGAGCCTTATGACACAAATTGAGTAAAAGAAGATATCAGTTACCTGCTGGGTTCCAACTAAATAAAAAATAAATTTTCAAATTTTTCACGAAATTTACCTTTATTATCATGCTAAGCAACTACAACAAGCAGTAGTTGTCGAAAGGTAAACAATCAATTGTTTTCAAGAGGTAATTTCACGTTGGAACCACTGGGACATACAGTTTTCAACCACCAATCATATCATGAGCTATATACGAAAGCAGTTTCGCATTTCTTGTAGACGCAGTTCCATTGTCAAAAACGAGACTAAAATTTAATAAATTTGTACGAGAAGTGCATGCTGCTCCAGTGGGCTCATTTCGCTACAGTAGTGGTACAAACTCAAATTTACATTACAATAATTTTAGATACTCTTGCTTTTGCCGTCAATGATTTCTTCGATATGAACACCATAAAAAAGAAAACATGTTTAAATCTCCTGAAGTCAAGTAGCAGAATCTCCGCTCCGACAGTCGTTTAGAACGCTTTAAATGTTTGCTGCAACGCACTACGTTCGAAGAAGTACCTCGGTCTACATCTAGATATCTCTGTCTTACATTAACTGCTGTGGTTTCACGGAAAAGGCACTTCTACTTAAAAACAGTTAATGCAAAGGCGGTTTCAGGCAGAAAACACTGGTACTGAAACGGTTAATAGATCCCTTTCCTTAGCATCAAAGATAGTAGCTTCAATAATACAGGGTGAAAAGTATCTAAACCGACAAACTCTGGGAGGTTGTAGGGGACATCAAAACAAATATTTTTCTTAATGTTGCTTTTTCCTATGAGGAGTATTTACACCGGTAGCGGAAGATTTCTCTGGCGGCAAATTAATTAAACCAACAAACACTTTTCCATTTTTTTATGGCCAAGAGACAACAACTAGGTAGCAGATACGGCCGAATTCAACAGTCTTCAACAACACCGATCCAAACATTAACGAAGAACCGCACTTGATGAGACCTAGTAACTGTGGCATGTGGGTTATCCTCACTCCAAACATGCGAATTGTGCATGTTGAAGACTCCATCACTCCGAAACGTTGCTTTATCGGTAAACAATACAGAGGATGGAAATGCAGGATGCATTTCAAACTGTTCCAGGTACCACTGCGAGAACTGTGCTCTGGGTGGATAATCAACTGGTTCCAGGTTGTGGACACGCTGTAAGTGAAATGGACGTAACAATTACTCTCGAAGGACTGTTCTTACATTCGTCTGATTCGTCCCCATGTGACTTGCAATTGCACTAGTGCTGATTGAAGGATCCCGTGCCACATGTTGCAACACAGCTTCCTCAAATTGCAGCGTTCTTACCGTGCGAATGCATCCCTGTCCCGGTAATCTGCTAAATGACCCGGTCTAACGCAGACGTTGGTACACAGCTTCAAAGGTCGTATGATGCGGGATACGGCGATTAGGATATTGTTGTTGATAAACCCGCTGTGCAGCTCGTCCGTTGTGGTGCGCTGTGTAGTACGAACCTACCATATCAGTGTATTCACTCCAGGTGTATCGCTCCATTAGTAAACAGAGACAATGCACTACTGCGCTGGTGGACAGCAGTTGTGTGGTGTAGCCGCCAGACACCACACTTGCTAGGTGCTAGCCTTTAAATCGGCCGCGGTCCGTTAGTATACGTCGGACCGCTTGCCGCCACTGTCAGTGATTGCAGATCGAGCGCCGCCACACGGCAGGTCTAGTCTAGAGAGACTCCCTAGTACTCGCCCTAGTAGTACAGCCGACTTTGCTAGCGATGGTTCATTGTCTACATACGCTCTCATTTGCAGAGACGACAGTTTAGCATAGCCTTCAGCTACGTCATTTGCTATGACCTAGCATGGCGCCATATTCAGTTACTATTGAGATTGATATCATGAATCATGTACCTTCAAGAGCGACGTTCATCATTAATGGATTAAAGTTAAGTATCAACTAGCTACGTCCGCTTTCTGAATTCTAATTCCATGTCATGTTCCAGACCTCACGTCAGTATAGTCCTTTCCTCCTCACGCCAGCCTGCGTGAGTTAAAACGCGTGCATTTCGGCCTCCTGTTGTAACACGGTGTTGGCTCTTCAGCCAACACAAGAAGTTGCCCACAATTGAAGATCGTAATACGGCCTCTGTCAACTGAAGAGCGTAATACTGCCTCCAACTGATTAAATAATCCTCGTAGGAAAAAATGACATTAGGGAAAATATTTGTTTTGATGTCCCCTACAACCTCCCACAGTTTGTCGGTTTAAATACTTTTCGCTCTGTATAAGCAAGTGTTCGGGGGAATACTGTAGTATGTGGGCAGAGCTTCACTACAGCTAACTCATTGAAGAGGTAAGTTACACGATTTATGTATAAATTAGAGACTAGCAAAGGGCATGCTAGATTCAGAGGACATGCTAGAATCGGAAGCTGCGTTAAACCAGTCTTTCTCTGAGGACCACAACAAAAGTATTAGAAATCTTACCCAAAATTTGTGGTAACTGATGTAGCTCCTCAACATTAGTGTGGTAACATACCAGAATGTAAGGTATTTAAAAACAGAGTTATTGTTATAGTGAGGAAAGGTAGTTAAGGAATTAAAATGTTCTACTGAAGAAATTTAATTAAGAAGCGACGTTGTAGCGATTCAGAGTTGAAGTCTATTCCGCTTTGCCACCAGAGAGGCAGGAAGCACTGTATTTTTTGTTTCGCCGGCGCGGCTTTTATGCAGTGTTTTCTTACGCTGATGGATCTCAGCACGGGCTCGCGCTGCTTAAGCACGCGGATGCCTAACGACGACCGCCTTCTGCATCGCTGCGGCTCCTCGTCTTTGCAGGGCTGCCTGCTACCTCCGCAAAGTGCTGTCGATTGCGCGGGGAAATTGGAACGGTGACGACACACAGTGGTGTGCGCGCGCCTCAAAAGATTCCAATTTCTTTCTCTTTTTGTGTTGCCGCCCGCGCGGACGCCCGAGCTGGGAATGTCTGCGAGCTGGCTGTGGGGTTCATTTCTGGAGACGAGTCGGACGCTTCCCCGAAACTCCATCCTCGCACCGAGCAAATGGTGTGCTGGGAAGCGGCCGCGTAAGGTAACGCAGCCTCCTGCGCCAATCGTGCGAAGCGACGGTGGCAGTGGGTAACATGATACGTGCATCTTTTCTTCCCCCACGCCATTCTTCATCTCATTCAGAGTGTAAACTTGCGGAAGACGTTGCAGCTTAGTAGACTGTGTCGTTCTTTTTAATACACCAATAATCCAGAACATTCTCCCCGCTGTGGCAGTGATATTCATTAACAGGGAGAATTTGCAAACAGTTGAAATTTTTGAAAATTTAGTTGTACGATCTGTCTACGGTTATTTCAGGATGATCTGTTTACGGCTATTTCAATAACTGTCTTTACTTCGCCAACCGAGAATTCGAAGTCAAAGCTACACTACTGGCCATTAAAATTGCTACACCACGAAGCTGACGTGCTACAGACGCGAAATTTAACCAACAGGAAGAAGATGCTGTGATATGCAACTGATTAGCTTTTCAGAGAATTCACACAAGGTTGTCGCCGATGGTGACACCTACAACGTGCTGACATGAGGAAGGTTTCCATCCGATTTCTCATACACAAACAGCAGTTGACGGGCGTTGCCTGGTGAAACGTTGTTGTGATCCCTCGTGTAAGGAGGAGAAATGCGTACCATCACGTATCTAATTTTGATAAAGGTCGGATTGTAGCCTATCGTGATTGCGGTTTATCGTACCGCGACATTGCTGCTCGCGTTTTTCGAGATTCAATGACTGTTAGCTGAACATGGAATCGGTGGGTTCGGGAGGGTAATACGGAACGCCGTGCTGGATCCCGACGGCCTCGTATCACTAGCAGTCGAGATGACAGGCATCTTATCCGCATGGCTGTAACGGATCGTGCAGCCACGTCTCGATCCCTCAGTCAGCAAATGGGGACCTCTGCAAGCCGACAACCATCAGCAGGAGCAGTTCGACGACGTTTGCAGCAGCATGGACTATCAGCTCGGAGACCATAGCTGCGGTTACCCTTGACGCTGCATCATAGACAGGAGCGCCTGTGATGGTGTACTCAACGACGAACCTGGGTGCACGAATGGCAAAACGTCATTTTTTCGGATGAATCCAGGATCTGTTAACAGCATCATGATGGTCGCATCCGTATTTGACGTCATCGTGGTGAACGCACATTGGAAGCGTGTATTCGTCATCGCCATACTGGCATATCACCAGGCGTCATGGTATGGGGTGCCATTGGTTACACGTCTCGGTCACCTGTCGTTCGCATTGACAACGCTTTGAACAGTGGACGTTACAAATGGTTCAAATGGCTCTGAGCACTATGGGACTCAACTGCTGAGGTCATTAGTCCCCTAGAACTTAGAACTAGTTAAACCTAACTAACCTAAGGACATCACAAACATCCATGCCCGAGGCAGGATTCGAACCTGCGACCGTAGCGGTCTTGCGGTTCCAGACTGCAGCGCCTTTAACCGCACGGCCACTTCGGCCGGCAGTGGACGTTACACTTCAGATGTGTTACGACCCGTGGCTCTACCCTTCATTCGATCCCTGCGGAACACTACATTTTAGCAGCATAATGCACGACCGTATGTTGCAGGTCCTGTACGGGCCTTTCCGGACACAGAAAATGTTCGACTGCATGGGCAGCTGTACCTGTACACGCCATACAAGCTCTGTTTGTCTCACTGTCCAGGCGTATCAAGGCCGTTATTACGGCCAGAGGTGGTTGTTCTGGGTACTGATTTTTCGGGATCTATGCACCCAAATTGCGTGAATATGTAGTCACATGTCAGTTCTAGTATATTTGTCCAATGAATATCCGTTTATCATCTGCATTTCTTCTTGGTGTAGAAATGGCCAGTAGTGTACATCAGCCTCATTGCAATGCCAACATGCTATAAACGCTTGCCTGCAAGTTTTGTCTGTTTACTATGTAGATGTGCTCCGAAATTTACGTCGCCGAAGTAAACAACGCTTTTTAAAAAGCAGTAACAGGCGCCATTAACTACATTTTCGTTCGGTTCTTGTCAGACCATAACAACGACATAGAGAGGTAAAAGTTCTGGAGATATCATACAGTTTGTAACAACTGCAAGTGTAGATATTTCTGTTGGTGGCTGAGGATCTGTACTGAACAAGTTACGTCACGTGCAAAATAACAATTACAGCTATTGTACGAAGTACATTTTTAGGTTGGATAGTACCTCGAGATAAAGCCTCTATTGCTTAAATTCCTTTGAGCAGCAAGTCAGGTGCTGAAGCGTGGACGCATGGAAGCAAAACGTTTAGTGTACATTGACAGGCGTAGTCCATTTAGTGATACAGTAGTGACTGTGCAGAAAACATCAGGGTCATAAAGTTGGTGACGTGTTTGGTACAGAGGAAAATCAACCTTCACACTGATATGTGTACATAAGGCCCCCCTTACAAAATTATCTGTACTTACACCCACTACAGCAGCGCGGGATTAGCCGAGCGGTCTCCGGCGCTGCAGTCATGGACTGAGTGGTTGTCCCGGTGGAGGTTCGAGTCCTCCCACGGGCATGGGTGTGTGTGTGTTTGTCCTTAGGATAATTTAGGTTAAGTAGTGTGTAAGCTTAGGGATTGATGACCTTAGCAGTTAAGTCCGATAAGATTTCACACACATTTGGACACACATACCCATTACATCCTGTATACCACTTTAGACAAATGCCTGTGACCAATAACACTTCCTCAACACTAACTGGTAATACATTTTTCTCCAGAAATTTTGTTTATTTACTATCTGATGAACCATTTCAGGAGAACCACGTTATTAAAAGTCTTAAAATCAGTACAGAGAATCCATCGTTTCCTACACCATACTGAAATAGTGTCAGTGTCTGCAGTGTGGGAACTGATGGTTTACGGAATGGAGTAAGAGATGGCGAGATCTTTTGTGTTGAATTTAAAAAGAAATCTGATTACTTTGTTCTCACTAAACACATCAGAAGATGATAAACCAATTTTTTTTCGAAAGTGATAACTATATTATCATTCGGAGCCAAATACTACTTTGTTGGTCACATACTAGCTTGTTGCTTTTAAGGCAATTGTTACATGACGTTCGAATGTCAGAAGTGGAAATAAAACGACGGGCGGCATACATACATAGTACTTCCACAGAAAATACAAAACATACAAAAAACAACAACATGTGAAGTGTTTACAAAGGAAAGCACTGCACTTTTATGTTGTGGAACATCTTTAACACGAAACTTTTCATAATATGTGTGCTGTGACAGTATCCATACCGTTAAGAATAGCCGGAAGAAGATCCTTTAGGAAATCCTTGGCATCATTAAACATATATCTCTGGCATCCAATTTTAAGGGAGCAAAACTCTTTTTACTCTCCTCCCAACTTAAATAAAGTTTCATCTATAGCAATATTAGACTATATTTGTAAATTCAGTTTTATTTTACATCTCTCGATAAACGCAGCGACATCCTGGATGATTCAAAAGTAACTGCCCACACTTCATGGGTGTTGTGTATGCATCAGAATAAGAGTAAAATGTTAAATGAAGTTTTGTCTGAAATGGATTTATTTCAGAGTTATGATGCATAATGTGATTTGTGGCTTCACATCAAGAGCCGATACAGATCTTTGGCGTGTCTCCTTCGACTGCATTTCGACTGATGTTAACATTGCATAGCCCTCTTCACTGTTCGATTGATCTTGGCACGTAGTTTCTCTGTTTATTTGACATCATGGTGGTCCGTTGTACTCTAGTGCTGTGGTTCAAAAATTGTAAGGTGCCACCACTCCCCTCGCTCCCCCGCCCCCCCCCCCCCCCCGGCTGGGAGGCGAGGTGGGGGGTGCAAATGGCGTACAAGGGGATGTGGTAAATTAAGAGGGAAGAAAACCTTTCTATTAATAAACAATTAGGTTTATCTTCCCCTTAGAACAAAGAACATGCCATTGAACTGGATTAAGCTATGTCCGACGTCGGTGTTAAGCTAGACGCGGTCGCCAACAATGAGACAGCGGTCGTGTTTTCAGCTTTCTTTGTTATGATTAGGGAAGCTAGGCGACGACGACCGTTGGTGGAACAGTCGCACACAGTTTGAGCTTTATCTTGGGTATGTAGACGCTTCCTGACAGTCTTGGCTACAAAATGAAGCGGTTCTTGGTCCGTGACAGATAGAAGGTACCAGAGGTTCATCAACTGGCGGAGGGGGAGCGACTCCAAAGGCGAGAAGGACAAGGTATGATGAGAACTATTTACTGCTTTTATCCAAGAAAACTACAATTAATGGTGAACGTCCACAGTGAGTAATTTGTTTAATAACTTTAGATACTGAAGGCATGAAGACTATGTAATGGACGATCTATTTTAACCAATTAAAGGAAAATAAAAAAAACTTCTTGTCAGGAAACTAAATATTTTATTGTCTACTTTAAGGTAATAAGGCAACTGCTCTATCTTCAAATAAATGCACATCTGAAGACGTTCATAAAGAAATTAGAACTGTGGCGAAACCAAATGTAAAAGCATACTAGGTGTGTTCCCTACTCTAGTGTCTCTGTTAAAGCACAGTGATGTTCTGGTACTTCCAATGGGGACAAAACCGTGCCTTTTCATCCACCTGCAACACTTAAAATTCACTTAGAAATCTATTTCAGTGATGAGTTTTATAAATTTATTGCTTTAAAAATCGTTCAAAAATACTCGAGGAACATCATGTCTAAATATAAAAGAGCAAATAAAACTTACTGATCTCATTTGTGATAGTTCACTGAGTAGTAAATTCAATGAAGTGACTTTGAATCTTGGATATGTATTAGCAAGGAATTCCTAATGCCGAAGATCCTGATTCCTTTTACAACACATTATTGTGCAAGACTGGCTTTTCAGCTTCGGCAACCAGAAAGTCAACTAACGTTCAAAGCTAAATGCAAGCGAATAGCTTTTAGTGGCTGTTCCTGCTATCACATAAAATCTTGAGAAACGTTCTTCTCAAAAAGAAGCTCATTACATTTCATTGTAATTGAAATTTATGACACTCTTGTTATCCTCGTCTACTGAATTGTAAATATTATTCACTTTCTAGTTTTTCAATAAGTGAAAATGTGGTAAAGATAAACAATATGTTCATTATTTTCGTTATAGTAATTCGTGTAGTTATGGTTTCCTTTGAGAAAAATCTTTGAAACCTGAAATGGGTAAATTAGAGAATAAGGCAAAGAAAGTATAAAAACTTTTTTAATAAATTAAATTGGGTTGATTGACTAATATTTTTCCTCGTGAAGGGTAGCCCCACAGGAAAAAAATGTATGTGAAACACCGCTCTAGTGTAACGGCACCAGATGTTCTACCACATTCACTCGGTAGTTCATAGACTGTAGTCGCTGTGTTCGGTATGACGGCGTCTGAGACGGTGAATACGCGGATATTCACCTCCTTTACGGCACAGCAGAAGGCAATGCACTAACTGTAACACTACGGTATACGGAATATTTCCAGACAGAACGGTACCAAACCGTCAGACTTTCGCAGCTGTGGACAGGCGTTTAAGAACATTTGGTTTAGTAATGTGCCTTGTTTAAGTCGATCTCAAAAGGATGGAATGGGTATTGGGAACATCCTGGAAACAGTAGGGGAAGACCAGACATAAAGTAACCGTGGTATAACTGCCTTTGTAGTGGTTCCTCAACGATCTTCAGGGCGTCTGCTTCGGCGGCAGCAATTGAGCAATTGCAGCCATTTCACCTGCAGAAGGTACGAAGGTACGGGAGCTGATACCTGTGACTACCCTAGACATCAGAATTTTTGTGGTTATTCGAGCGACATGCAGCTGGTTCACTTTTCGGTCATCGGGTACTGCTCGCGGGCTAGAACCTCTTTACGCGCGAAGGTATCGTGAACGCTCATAACATGCACGTGTGGGTATATGAGAATCTTCCAATAACTGCAGTACGATATCAACACCGTTCTGCAGTGAACATTTCGTCTGGTATAATCAACAATTAGTTACACGGACAGCACTTCATTCCACAGCGCCTAACTGGCAGAGTGTGGCATGAATTAGAGTGCTCTGCTTTGTGATTTCCCACTCGCTCCATGAACCAACTTACGGATTATGCGCAACGGTGTCCCTGCACATTTCAGTAGCGAGGAAGGAGAGCATCTCAATGTTGCCTAAACCGATAAGTAAATATCTCAGAATAAAACCGTTTCAAACAAAATTTATTTAATATTTTACTGTTATTTTGATGCATACGTTACACCCACGAAGTGTGTACAGTTACTTTTGCATCATACTGTGTACTAAAACTTTTTGTAGCTTTTCAACTTCAGTACCAGTAACATTTGAGTAAATCGCATGCCATTTTAACTTTGTTTCCGACATTCATTTGTTACCTGACGATGGCCTATGAATCCAAAAGCTGGTTTTCGACTAAACAAATGATGTTTTAAAAAACTTCAGGAAAACCTTTCCTATGTAACACTACTAGAAAAACATAATATTCATTACAGAAACATTACGCTGCGAGAACTATTGTTAAGTACATATCTTAAGACAATTTTGTTGTAATCTCAATTGCATGACATAAATGACTGGGTAGTTCCGATCGTGTATAATTATCGTCTTCAGATCTTATTGTGATGATCGATTAAAGTGTGAAACCTTCCCGTCTCCTCTATATCTCTTGTTACGCAACCTTACCTTCTACAGTAACCTATGAAACCTTCCCTTAGGATTTCTATCTCTTTCTTAATAATAACAAATGAAATCCTCCCTTTGAGATTAATTCTCTTTCTCAATCTTCGCATACAAATTTAAATGCTGCTTATTAAAAGTGAGTTTCTGATTATTTCGACGAAACATATAATGTGTCGTCGTTGTGGCCCGTCAGTCGTTACCTGCAATAACCCAAAACTGTTCCTTACCTTTTTTACTGTTACTGGATCGCCATCTGACTGCTACATCGAACTGCGACATGAATATACCTACTCTGTTTTACTATACTCTATTAGCTGCTGGTGGGCTGTCACAATAAGTCGCTGTATTTATTACCAAAGCTGAAGTTCAGCTCAATTCATAGTTCAACTTTTTCTTGACAACAATAGAATTTTGCAAAGTTTTACGTTGATGGTTTTTGGGATGGATTATAATCAATAATGCAATATTGCTGGCAAAAATTAATTATATTCTGAATGAAATGATTTTACAAACGTTCAAATGGGACTTACTTTTTACAATAATCTTACAACTAGCATTGCGCAAACGTACCATCAGTAGTCTTCAGTTTCTCAAAAAAAATCAATAATATTAGTTCCTCTTATGATAATAGTTAGCTGATGTCTCTGTACATGCGTTTACAATCTCCTGTAAATCGTAGCTGGTGGCTGGCAGGCACACCGCTCCTCTCAACCTCTCGCTTCAGACCTGCTACCGACTCGCTTCACATCTCGCTTACTACTGACTTCCTACGAACGCTAAAGTGCGGTCTCTCCCGCCAACAATGCTTTCTGGTGCAGACAATCCCTGCTATTATTACAAAATGTATCAATGCGCTGTCTTTCCCGCTCTTTTCTTAAAATGTACACTTACGCGGTCTCTCCCGGCCTTTTTAAAATTATATCAATGTACTGTCTCTCCTGCCAACAATATATTGGTGCAAACATTCCCTGCTAACACAATTATTTCCAACATGACAAATATTAATTATTTCTTCTTAATCCTATTATTAAAATATAAACATCTTTCATAAATTGTGGTTTGACAATAGACAATAGAAATATACACGTCTTAAAAGTGTTTTAAGTAAAAATAATCTGCCGTGCCTATAAAGTAAATAAGTCAACTGTAACCACTAGCATAGATCTTTTATTGTCAAATTTCTTTTTCTGCACGACATATTACTCATCCGTAACAACCCTGACAGTGACTGCTAGAAAGTGATTTTGCTAGGCGGTCCTTAGCCCAGAGTTGGCAGTCGATAACTCAAAATTTGTGGTCGTTTCGAGTGCCGTAATGCGGATGTAAGGATGGTTGACAATAAATAAGTTTTTGCACTTGCTCGCTGTTTCGATTACGGAATGAAAGGTATGTTGGAAAATACTTGAAGCTAGAGCTGGATCGTTGAAAGAGGTATCAGCTACAATAAAAGTGTTGAAAGTCTTCTCTGCGTTCGCTTTAGTGTCTCCCAGAGCAACAAGCTCCTCTCCGTCTGGAAGAAGAGTGGGCGCCGATGGCTAAGCGGATAAAACAGGCATGAGAATGCAGTTCCTGTGTTCTGCTGTCGGAGACTGCTAGCTGCTAAGTGTTCGTTTACTCGTCTGTCACAGATGTACGCCAACTGAAGGCGTTTCGAATTTACTGTTCTGATTGTCAGAGATGCTACCAGTACCATTCCGGAGTGCACTGGACCTGTGCAACGCACAGCAAATGTAGCTTAGTTTTAAATTTATTGCAAAATTTTGTTGTGGAATGAATATTTAATTTTTAATTTCGATTTTAATCGCATATACAGAGGTTGGAATAGGTGCGGAGACACTGCGAGAAATGCATGCTTGAAAATAAAAGCAGATGCTCTCCAAGCTTCAAGGTTGCACTACTATATTTGACTGTGCAACAACTACGCGATATCCTCAACTTCTAACAACTGTCAATAGCGGTCAGAACAGTGTTCTGTGTGGTTTCGAGAGCAGTGTGTCCTAGCTAAGTGACAAAATTGTTAATGTTCGAATGGTGGTTGCTCCCGCAGCCAAGGCAAGTGAACGTTTGGTGATCCAAGCGGCACTGTATGGAATATTTTTAGTGCATACTGGGAGAGCGGAAAAACATTATCCTCTAAGTCACGACGAGGGATTAAAGCTGTGTGTGCTAGGTGATCGTGGTAGACGGTCGTTGAAGAGGGCTGTTACGAAAACGAAGAAGACGCGAGATGCAAAAGCCACTGCAGAACCCTGTCAGAATCAAAACAGTACGAAGGAAGTTCCATAAGCAGGAACTTGCAAGGCGAGCTGGAATTCGAGAACCACTGATGCAAATGCCCGTAACAAGAAAAGGTGGCGCCGAATCCATAAAATCCGGACTATGCAGCACTAAGAAAGTCGTTTAGTCCTATGAGTCTTGTTTCACACTGTTTACAACTTATGGCAGAAATTAACGTTGCTCGTATTCGATGAGGATTAGGCCAGCTGTAATGTGGTATACCGTGGGCACTTTGGTTAGTTTGCGAGGTCGCATTACTGGCGCGATCTACTGACTACTTTGGGTGATCAGATCCATCCCATGGTACAATGTTTGTATACAAATGGTGATTCTGTACATCTCGGATCGTCCAGGACTGGTTTTGTGAAAACGAGAATGAATTGCCGCATCTCCCTTGGGCAGCACATCATCCAGACCTCATTAATATTCAGCGATGGTGTTCTACTTTGGAGAGAAATATACGTAATCGCTATCGACCTCTGTCATCTTAACTTGAATTCGCCACTATATTGCAGGAAGAGTGGTATCTGATTTCCTTGAAATCCACACAACACTCGTATTTATCCATTCCGAGACGACTGGAAGCTGTTTTGAATGACAGCCGGTTCGTACACCATGTTAGACATGGTGATGTGATTTTGATGTTTCCACATTTTTGCCCACCTCGTGTAATTTATCCTAATCGTTCCCATTGGTTTTGAAGGAGAATGACCCTGGCGGTTCCTTACCTGCTAAGTCAAGTATGTCTTCATTCCAGTTACAAAATAGAGACGTAATAAATTGTTATCTATGATATCTTCAGAACCTCAGTACAAACCTTTCTTTACACATTGATCCTCTACCTAGAAATAGTTCATCAACTCACTTTATTCCTAGAGTATAAGTGAAGTCAGCGCAGTAACATCGGTGACAACGTGAACTAACATCTGTAAACAACAGATGTGCATTCGACCGGTCAACTATTAAGTAGCTGGGGGTGGGGTCGTTAGGTGACAAAGTTCTTGTGTCACAAATCGCAATGGGCAACGAAGTAAACAACTGTACCTCAAGTGTCGGTATGTCAAGCGTTCAATACATTCTCCAGAGCGTTTTGGCGAGGAGAAAAGTGCGTGCAAAATTTGTCCTGCCCGATTTCACTTCCGTACAAAAACAATGATGATGGACATTAGCCGCGATTTCATTGAAGTGAACAGCACAGGCATTTATCTTCTGTAAAAAATCATAACGAATGACGACTCTTGGTCTTATCAGTACGAAAGTATTAAAAACGACGAAGTTCAGAATGGGTCTCTGATGGTTCTGCAAGTCCTAAAAATCTGCGAATGTAAGGTGCGAGTGGATCATCCCAAGGCACGTAATTATATCAACGTACTGTGCGGTGGTGGGAGATTGGGCAAAGGACCATATAGAACATCTCCAGGATTAAGACTGCTATCTTAAACTCTCTTAATTTTTTTCTTACGCCAGTCTCGTAACTTTTTGAACTGACAGTGTACGTAAACAGAGGAATTATGTCGTTTCATGTAAACAATAGGTACTGCATTCAAGATATCTGAAAAGACGCCTTGATCTGGACCACATGTCTCTGAAGACTGAGGTGCAGTGTTAACTGAGCCGTAGAATAAAATTGCTGGTTTGAAGAGCGCGCCGCAGCGCGTTGTGTGAAGTAGTCGCCCTCCGTTTCTGGCGGTGGCGCCGCTGTGTCTCCCTCTGGTGGAAAATGGGAAAGGTTGAATGTTAACGTGCATTTAAGGGGCGCTATAAGCTCGCCAGTGGCACTTGGTCAGTCGGAGTGAGTCTGGGTCAGTCACTCGTCACCCATTGCTGGTCTCTCTCTCGTTCACATTTTTGTGGACCGGCAAGACAGCCAATCCACTAGGACGGGAGGCCGAAGGGCACGCGTATAAACTCAAGCAGGATGGCGTGAGGTCTGGAACAGGACAAGGTCTTTATAGTAGCAAAAATAGTACGTAGCTTCTGGAATACTTAACTTTAATCCATAATTTGTGAACATCGGTCTGACGGTACATGCATCACAAGATAAATAGCAATTGATAATGGCGCCTTGCTAGGTCGTAGCAAATGACGTAGCTGAAAGCTATGCTAACTGTCGTCTCGGCAAATGAGAGCGTAATTTGTCAGTGAACCATCGCTAGCAAAGTCGGCTGTACAACTGGGGCGAGTGCTAGGAAGTCTCTAGACCTGCCGTGAGGCGGCGCTCGGTCTGCAATCACTGATAGTGGCAACACGCGGGCCCGACGTATACTACCGGACCGCGGCCGATTTAAAGGCTACCACCTAGCAAGTGTGGTATCTGGCGGTGACACCACACACATTTGTGCGGCATGTGGTGTCTGTCTGTCGTTCGGAGTGCTAGTATGTCTGTCGTTTGTATCAAACATTAAAGCCGGCAAAATGAGAGTCTTGCCAATCCGCCAGTAACAGAACTCAGCTAGTGGTCGCCCGGTCGGGGCTGAGTTCCTGAATCTGAGTCTGCGCGTCAGGCCGCCAGCCTCCTCGAGTTGCTCGGACAGTGGTCATTGGCGATTGGATCGAAAGGTTGGTCAGTCGCGCACTGAGACACAAGATGACTTGTCCGCCTTGAGCGTCGGCGCATGTGAGGTCGCCACGTCAGTACAGTGGGTCGCGCCGTATAGCGATGGTTAGTGGCTTCGCGGCCGACACGAGAGCAACAGCAGTCAACCCACGACATCGGTCTGGCCGGTGCGAGCTGCGACGCAGTGAGACGGGAGATCGGCGCGCCTTCCTGCGTCCGTTGAAGCGGCTGGCAGTGGACGGTTCGGGAGAGCGCTGGGGGTGCTGCGCCAGGTCTTCGCCAGAAATCGCAGTTTATTAGAAGTTAAGTGATTGGTGATATGTTGTTTCACTCATTTATTAAATTCTTTTTGTTTTCTTGGTGAGGTGACCAGCCGCTTTGTTTTGGGGTCGTCCCACCATTCTTCTCCGTTTGCCCACCCACGGGAATTGGGTGGTCCGTTTTCCCCTTGTGGAGTAGGGGGCGGGTTGGAGCAACCTGCGGATCGGGTTGTTCCGTGCTGTCACTGGCAATCTGCCATACGTTAATAGCTGCCTCTGTTATATTTGTGCCGGCCGAAGTGGCCGTGCGGTTAAAGGCGCTGCAGTCTGGAACCGCAAGACCGCTACGGTCGCAGGTTCGAATCCTGCCTCGGGCATGGATGTTTGTAATGTCCTTAGGTTAGTTAGGTTTAACTAGTTCTAAGTTCTAGGGGACTAATGACCTCAGCAGTTGAGTCCCATAGTGCTCAGAGCCATTTTTTTTGTTATATTTGTCGGATTCGGTGTTCACGAATTAATTCCTTGAAGTGTAACGGCCGAATTCCTGAAAAATGTTTTTATCTTGCCTATCACCTTGAGAGGCGGTACATGTGTAATGTAGAGCATGTTTGTATATTTTATGTAAGACTGCATTTCATGGGTTTATATTTAAATGGTCGTTCTAGTATATAAAGTTGCCACCCTTCCACCGTAAGTTTTTTAAATCAAGTTGCACCTTCGGTGGCAAGTTCATTTTTCTAATGTTAGTGTTTTGTACCATTTCCATCCCTCCTTCGGGGTGCATAGTTTATGTGTTTGTGTGAGTTGTTAAAATATTTTTAGTTTAGAGTAATCTGGTGTGTTGCAGATTTGCACCAGTGTTGTCTTTCAGAGATTGTTGTGAGCAGTCGTGACTACGGCCGTGTCAAAAGGGAGCGGCAAGTTTCTCAGCACGAAAGCTCATACTGTCAAAAATTGGTTCTTTCTACCTCTGAGTAAATTGTAACTTGATATTTAGAGGGTGCTTTCTGATTATAATTTTAAATCTGTTTCTAAAAAAAAGGGGGGGGGGCTTTTAGGAATAACATTTCTATTTGTTGAAAGAAATTTGATTTGTTTTCATCAGTTACCCAGTGGCAACTACTTCCACACTCACATAGTGTGATTAAATGTATTAATGTACTTGATGGATCTCTAGTAAATAAAGTAAATTCTAAAGAAAATGTTTTGAAGGTAAATCACGGTACACTAATAAGTCCAGGACAAGTATGTAAGTTTCTAAGTCATTCATGACTAATGTTGCAGTGCAGAGGGTGAGAACGTTCTTTTAAACGCCTCAAATGGTGATGTGATTGTCACTGCCATCCAAATTTCAGTGTAGTCGACAGATTGGACCGAAGTGTCGGTAGAAAGCCTGTTACATTCACTTGGTAACATAGATGAGCTACCCTTTATTTCTCGCTGGAAAAAAAAGTCGGGCGGACGAAAAAGAATTTCCTGCCTTAGGAATGGGGATCCATAAATCTGAATTTAAAGGACTAAATGAGGTGTGCGGGTTTTAACGCAGCCTCACCGTTGCAGACTGCCGCGCGGCGTCATAATATCGCTATCAGTGGCTCTGGCGGTCCTCCCTCCCCCCCCCCCCCCGCCCCCCACCACTCTGCGTGCCGGTGACAAGGACGGCCGTATCAATACAGGCAGTAGCTCTGGCAGCGGCCGCAGACGTTATCGGGAACACGCGCCCCGGATAAAGGGGGATGGGGGCAGGGGGGTTAACGCTTATCCGAGCTGGCCGCTGTTTCTGGGCCGCCCTCTGATTCCCTTTGTATCGATTTATCGACTCAGGAATTAGAGGCACATCCGGGGAGTCGGAGCTTGGTCCGCGGGATCGAGACGGGGAAGGCAGCAGCGAAGCCGACAAGGTGCGTCAACTGCAGTCGATGGGAGATACCGCTGCAGATACATACCGTCAATATTTTCAAAGCTTGAAGTAAATATAGAGTTCCTCACAAGTAGCTCGAAAGACGACTGTAAGGAAATGCAAGACATAAATAAAGAAGATCCATATCAGTGACAGAGCATCTCTACAAGTTCTGCATTTTCTTCTTTTTCTTCACGTCAACGTGTAGACTGGTGGCCTCTTCCGTCTTCACAAAAGCCACCTTTCCCTTGGTATACCAATATCTCTCTTTCCTACAAATGTACAGTCTGTTGCATGAATGACTAAGCTTTCTGTCCTCATTCTTTCAGTATATTTCTTCCTTTTGCTGTCTCGTTTTCTATTCTTCGCCGGCCGGAGTGGCCGAGCGGTTCTAGGCCCTACAGCCTGGAACCGCGCGACCGATACATCGCAGGTTCGAATCCTGCCTCGGGCATGGATGTGTGTGATGTCCTTAGGTTAGTTAGGTTTAAGTAGTTCTAAGATCTGTGGGACTGATGACCTCAGCAGTAAAGTCCCATAGTGCTCAAAGCCATTTGAACTATTTTTTGTTCTTCATTTATGCAAAATATATTGAAGTCTTTCCTTACTTCAGAATTCTTCATTCGATCTTTCTGAGCACATTCTTTTCCTTTCCTTGAAAGTTTCATTTCAGTGACAGTATCACTCTTTGTTTTTATTTTATTTTGTTTCTTTTTCTTTTTTTTTAGTTATTATTCAGATTTCACTTCCGTATATGAGTACAGATATTACCATTATTGAAACTTACTTAGCTAATTGGAGATGTCATTATCATAGTCATAACTTACAACAAATGGCTGAAAGTGAGACACTTATTCAACTGATATTCCGTTTAAAATTCTTTTACTGCGTAATGGCTACTTTCCTTTGAAACACATAACTTTGTTTTTATTTTACCGTATTTTCAAGCTATGAAGTTTTACCTATCGATGTTTTTAATAATTTATATTTGTTTCGTAAGGTTTCGCATTATTTTAGCAGTGATGAGTTGGGCAATTTAATTTTTTGGTCTCATAACACGTACTGAATTTTTTGAATGAAAATGAGTTGTAATGCAAAAAGGGATACATGTTATAATTGTAAGATATGGCGCTTAGAACCTTTTCCATTTCCACTCTTCAAAATATTGGCTCCCTATTGTTTTATCCAATTTGTCCTCATCCGCAGATAGGCAACAGAATGAACAGATCTCCAAAGCTGACAGCAGCTGTAACTTCTCGCATTAGGGGAGGGTAAAGGACTTCACGCACGTGTCATTCCGCTCGTAGTGACTTTTGCCGGGTCACCTGGGGTGCCCGTATATATCATCCGTGGAGTGAGTTAAAATCGTTAAGAGATGCTCTGTCTATTGATAAGAGTCTATATTCTGCATTGCTCCTAATTTGCTTGCAGTCGTGTTCTGAACCCCACGCATTACTTTTGAATGACCCTGCACATCGGCACCGGCGTGATGTATCAGGCGTATGTAAGCGGCATAATTTTTCTTTTTTTTTTTAGTATCCCACTCACGCGCAGATTAGAAACAGCTAACCATACCATGTGATTCCTGGCCCACCCGTCAGCTCATTGTGCATGCCACAGCCTGTTTCCTGCTTGCCCTTTGTCGACCCGTAATCCTTCTGAAGATTTCTGGGTGCGACCATCTGCTGCAGGCTTAAAGGCTAAAGAACATTCGATGACGGCGGTTGTTTTCCAGCACCGATCGTAAATTTTTCAGAAGTTCTGATAGAAAGCATGGTCTTACAGAGTGAGGCGCGTTTCGTGAGACACAAAAGAAGTGAAATCACACTGTACCTCACAGTGCTATTCCTGTACACCGTTCACGAAGGAAATAGGACAGGATGTTATTGACAGAGGTGCGGAGAGTACCCTCCAGGTGATTGCGGTGTATCGTCGCAAATTAAAATAAAAGAAACTGACAGGACCGAGATGCGAGAGATAACAGCGATTGATAATTATGATTTGGTGTACAGGGTTGCCAAATTCTCTTTACAGACTTTGAGGACTTCTAGTAGTGCCAAAGATGGTTAAGTTTATCATAGGAACGCAAACCGGGAAACGTAAAGTTTTCCCACTACAAACGAAATACGACAACACACGTTGTTCTTCAACTACTGCTGATCACTGTTGGGCCCCTTTACAAATAGGGCTCGATGAGACGACCACAAACGTTAGCTCGCATAGAATTAAATCCTGGTTCACCAGCATCCGCCGCAATCATACCCCTCGCCAGTAGGTCCTCCTCGTTGCCACAAAGGTGACGCAGGTCAAGGACATCGTGTGACACCACACACAGTAGTCGAACGCGTTCAGGTCTGGAGGACTGCAGGCCAAGCAGTCGCTCCACCACCATCTATCAACTGTTACCCTAATAGGTGGTCGAGATGATAGTGGACCGCAAGTGAAAAATGAGGCGAAACCACACGTACAGTGGCACATCTTCGAAGAGCCCATGCAGTACGGCGTCAAGGAATCGCGTGAGGCGAAGGAGATAGGCCGGAGCCAAGTCCATCCAGGAAACCTGCGCAAATGTCCGAACTGTGTCATTCCTGAAACCTATCGGTTTTCACCTGCTCACACATGACAGCTGCGGAAATTAATAACACCTTCTCTGGTGAACTCGGCTTCATTCTGAAAAGTCTACATAACGGTGCAAGGGCCACTTGCAAAGAAGGCAAAATCCTGTGTCTCCATTGTCTGTACCTTCAACGGGGTGGTAATTGCATACGTTCTGCTCATGCAGAAAACGCCAAACAGCTTGGTAATCTTCAGTGTACCTGCTATGTTTTTAGTGCTCGTGGTCGCGTCCTCTTGCACTGCATGGAGTACAGCCTCTTCTGACTCGAGTATGCGGGAGCACCACTGCTGGTCTGCAAGTAGTGGATATACCATCTCCCACGCCCGCTGGTATACCGTAGCAAAGAGGGAGTGCGGTGGTGTCTAGCGATGTGCAAACGTTCCGTGTACAACTGAGGGGGAGCCTCCGCTCCCCCCCCCCCCGCCCCCCCCCCCACCCCACCCCCGCCCATTGCACCGGACTTCACCGTACGATGCTATCATGTTGGTGTATTCCGAAAAGGTGTAGTTCACTAGAGTAAACAGCAGCAAACTAAAAATGAAATGTTTGTACCGTTTGAGTTCTTTACTGCAGTGGATGATTAGGAGAGGTTTGCTGTTAATCGGCAATGTAAAGAAAATATATAATCAAATCATCCGATACTGTAATAAACATTTTACATTCAGTGACACTGGAACCTTACCTCATGCGTTTGACTACAGTAGTCACCGAAGTTACAAATATTCACTATTAATGTAATATTTAAAACACAAAAGCATATGTCATCGTCCCAATCAAGACGACTGGTTTCCTTCATCAGATAAGGCAGTTTCCGTGAATGGGCGATAGTGTAATAACTGTTAAATGCTACACACATCGAAATAAGTTCAATACAATTCACATTGTTTTAGGAGGTATTTTTGGCATCTGAGACAGACAACATGTTTTTGAAACCAAGGTGTCTAAAAGTAGAAGGTAAATAGAGGGAATACCAAAACATTTACAAGCTATTAGACAAAATATAATGGAAACCATTACTTAAATTTTGCTCATAGTAGCCTACTTGGGCCGAAGACTGCCAAAATTCTCGATTGTAACTCGCACATAACTCGCACCTCATCGCTCTTCAATACCTAGTCACTGTTTACAACACGTAGCTTTACATTGTGAATATGACAAGTTGACTTGAATTGCTCGTATTTTCTAGTGAGGACTCCAGATATTTAATTACTATTACCATACGAGTGCGACATTTCAATCATTAATACTAATCACTTACAAGAACAAATGGCAGATCCTACCTTCTTACTGTTGCTTTGTGTCTTTGTGGATGAGCTCGCGACTAAGACAGCGCTTTCTTGGCCACGGGACCGGTAGTATGGGGCCTTTCTCAATATTCACAGAAAAATCGAATCGGCCCTTCGAAGGAGCCAACCCACAGGTCGCATCCTTCCTTATTAAAGTACGATAGGAACAAAGACTACAAGCACAACGGCAGGTACAAACCTGTCTGTGGCGGATACAGTAGTACTGTTCAAAAAAGTCGACAAGCACTACAGCAGGTACAAACGTTTCTGAGTAGATCACAAACCCAAATGGGTGGTATGTAAACAAACGTGTAGTGGGTATGGGACATCAGGTGATGGGTGATTGACGGATGCAGCAACCTAATCAGTGGGGCTGAAAATGAGGAAGATTTGAACGTGTATTCTGCGTGTAGCGGGAAAACGATGTTTCTGGACACGATTCCTCAGTGCCCATGAAGGGAATTTTGTTACATCCAGTATGTACAGGCAGTGTAGCGTGATGTGGGTACTGGCAAGGATGCTGTGCCTGGGACGTGCTGGCCGCTGTATGCAGGCGCGATACGGGGGCGGGGCTCCCCCTGAGTTATGCAGCGCGCTGTGCAAACAGGCCCGCACAATGGCACTTATCGCCCCGAGGGCGCACCTCGGTGTGCCGTGGCGTGCTGGGCGCACACACACTGCCCCGGCAGGTGCGTGCAGCTGCCGGTGCAAACAATACGCCACCTGAGACCGCGACACGGTGCGTGCCAATGTGCAGCTGAATATCGCTAGCGGTGGCCGCTGGCCGATTCCTGCGATAGGAGTGTACTCATAACGGTAATAAGGCGTAGATGTGTGAAGTCAAGTTGCGTTACACTGTTCTGGAAATTTTCGTCTGTGTTATAAGCTACTACTGTGTTATTTTCTCGACGCCGATAACTGATAACCTGATTTAACACTTGTTTGTGCAGGGCTTATTGTAATTGCTAGTTAAAACTAAGACTGTTGCAAGCGCGCGATAGTGAGAAGTAGAAATGTTTGAAAAAATACGTGGTGATCGGGTGATTCATCATGTTCTTTTACTTTGTGCACAAAACCTATTTGACAGTGCAACCACAGCTGTGGCTAGTCATATTGAAGATTAACGAGCAGCTTCGGCAGTATTTAATCTTTTTACTATCAGATCTCACGCGGTTTCATGGCACTGAAAAACACACGCTCCGTGACACGTAACTAACTCGTAAATGCATAGTGGCCCGGAACACAGAACCCAACATTTGTTGTCGAACCAAAGTAATATAAAACGCGCTGTTCATGGTGATGGTGGGATTAAGATTACCTAGCAGGCTTTCGACTTAATAGATGATGGTTCAAATGGTTCAAATGACTCTGAGCACTATGGGGCTCAACTTCTGAGGTCATCAGTCCCCCAGAACTTAGAACTTCTTCAACCTAACTAACGTAAGGACATCACACACATCCATGCATGAGGCAGGATTCGAACCTGCGACCGTAGCAATCGGGAGGCTCCAGACTGTAGCGCCTAGAACCTCTCGGCCACACCGACCGGCAATAGATCATGCCTGAAACAGAGTTTTAATCTTAAAACTGTTTTAAAACTTAAAGCAACCAGGTTGAAACTAATAGTCTGCACGTCTGTTGGTTTTAAAAGAGCATCTCAATGCAGCACTCTAGAAGACAGCGGACTAGACACCAAAACTCGAAAAGCTATCGAACAAACAGTCAGAAACCAAATCAAAAATGAAATTTTAGAACCATTCTTATTTAAAACAGGAGTAAGACAAGGAGACGGGATCTTGCCACTACTATTCGAAATACTTTTAGACAAAGTAATCAATGAATAGGAAATGGAAAGCCGTTCGGAATGGCCGAGCGATTCTAGGAGCTTCAGTCTGGAACCGCGCGACCGCTACGGTCGCAGGTTCGAATCCTGCCTCGGGCATGGATGTTTGTGATGTCCTTAGGTTAGTTAGGTTTAAGTAGTTCTAAATTCTAGGGGACTGATGACCTCAGATTTTAAGTCCCAAAGTGCTAAGAGCCATTTGAACCATTTTTTTTAGGAAATGGAAATAAGAAAACTAAACTTGCGAAAGCTAATCGAACTAGGAAGACGTCAAGGAAAATTAAACGTTCCTTACTTAACGGGTGGATACACCGGTTCCCACCGAAGTTAAGCGCTTTCGGGAGTGGCCGTCACGTGGATGGGTGACCATCCGGGCCACCATGCGCTGTTGGCGCTTTTCGGGGTTCACTCAGCCTCGTGAAGCCAGTTGAGGAGCTGCTCGACCGAATAGTAGCGGCTCAGGTCAAAGCAAACCATTATAACGACCGGGAGAGCTGTGTGATGACCAGACGCCCCTCCTATATCCATCCGCATTTGAGGATGAGACGGCGGTCGGATGGTTCCAATGGACCACTTGTGGCCTGAAGACGGAGTGCTGTGCTGTACTTAGCATTTACAGATGACTTGGCGATTTTTGCAGACACTGAAGAGACAGCAGTAAAACAAATCGAGATCCTCTAACAATGTGCAGAGAGTGTTGGCCTGCAGATCGACTTTGAGAAGACTGAATTCATGTGTTCCAAGGTAAATATTTTGAAACTTAAAACAAATTATCGTGAAATCAACAGAGTCAAACACTTTAAGTGCCTCTGTGGAATTAGTGATCCAACAAGACTTAAAAAATATCCCAAAAACAAATTGCAGAAAATCAAGAAAACGTCAGGAATTGTTTCAAATTTGTATTACAAAATGCCTGTTCGAAGCCACTAAAATCAGATACTACAACACATTAGTCAAACCAACAGTCACATATGCTAATGTAACACTCTCACTGAATCGAAAACTAGACTTGAAGGAAATTGAAAAATTAGATAGAAATATTATTAGAAAATTCTGAGACCACGATATACACAAGATGGATAGAGACTGCAAACCATCGAGACAACTGAAAAAGTAACGGACATCGAAACCGACATCAGAAAGAGACGAAGGTAGTTGTATGGACACCTAGACAGAATACCTGGAAACAGACTAAGTAAACGTTTATTGGACTACGTGACATCCCTTAAAGCATCAATACCTTGGTAACTGAAATTAAGAAGGATTTGACAAAAGCAAAAATTGACGTAACAAACACATCAGACAGGGATACATTCAGAAGCAAAACTGACAGGTGGAAGTTCATTCCAAAGCTGAAACCAAAAACATACCGACCAAAGTGGACCGAAGAAAGTAAGAAGGCATTCGGGATAAAAATGGATAAATATTGGGATAATATGAAGAACTCTAAGAAAGTGGGGTCATTCGCTAGTAACAATAAAACGCAAAATGGCTCTACGTTAGTGAATGAAAATCAGACTGCTGTAGGAATCCAAGATTAAAATCGTCAGTGCAGTTTCAACTCCAGTCGATGCTTTGCTAATCCTGTAACTGAATGACTTGAGTCACAGACGACTCCGACCGCTGTACAGACAAGATAATTGAAAGGAAAACGCAAAACTTACACGAAAAGTCACTGCCAGCCAACTGGCGCAAAAATTTTAATTAATGATAACAATGTTAACCAACAGCATCAATGAATATTCCTACTGTAATAACACATGAATCGGCCGCCTTAACTGTGTAAAAATTGGAACAGTTACAGTAATGTGTTTCATGAACTTTCATCCACTGAGAAACACTGTCACTGACTGCAAAACCAGCTTCGAAAGAACACCAGCCAAAATCTGGACAGCCACAAAGACACACAGTAACTGAATCCTCCAAACGAATAGTCCCTATCCAGTGGACTGTTGGACAGACTTGCACTGTAGTAGCATTCCTTGTTTGTGCCTAACGAGACTGAATACAGACTGTGACTAGAGCATAAGCACGAACACTATACCCCGTCAAGACGAACTAACACACTAACGAAAATACGTTTCTGTAAACGCCTCACGGTCTAGAACAAACGAAACCCTGCTCTAGCAAAACGAACTGAGGTACATCTAGGAACACTAAGCTACACGTGAAAGACCGCATAGTCGCCAATGAAGTATGCTTTCTATCCTCTCCCGTGTAGGTGTGACTGAGACTAATTGAAATACACACCTTGTACTAACAACTGTGTTTCTTAATATGAGCTAAATACAGATTCTGAGAAAAAATGCCCACGAAGCTTGATTATCAGAGAAATGTCAATCCTTGAAGTGCCAAAACGCGGGTACTATCATGAAGTTCTTGAACGATACAAAAACGAGGAGCAGAGAGGGTAAGTGGCAACACTGTCCCACGAGGCAAGGAGCTTGCGTGCAGACAACTGATAAGCAGGAAGGTGCTGTAACGACACGAGCTCGCGGTGACATCTTATGATGGACAGCAGTAGTGACACGCGTTTTATCCTTAACGGAGACGCGTGTCAGCTGTTAGTCTATCGGAACCTGGAGCGTATCTGGCCTTTGAGGGGTGGAGCTGTGACGTAAGTTCGAATCGCCGAAAGATTACAGGCTCCGTGTCACATGGACAGAGGACAGTGTGGACGCCAATAGGTACTACAGTGCTGATAAGCGCAGCTTGAATGTCTTTTACTGTCCCGTTTGTGGCCCCAGACGCTGTGGCGCCTGCAGCAGGCCTCCAGGTAAGCAGCTCAGCGACTGTTCTGTTGACAATAGACCACTAGAGTGGAGGTGGTTAGTGTTTAACGTCCCGTCGACAACGAGGTCATTAGAGACGGAGCGCAAGCTCGGGTTCGGGAAGGATTGGGAAGGAAATCGGCCGTGCCCTTTCAAAGGAACCGTCCCGGCATTTGCCTGAAACGATTTAGGAAAATCACGGAAAACCTAAATCAGGATGGCCGGAGACGGGATTGAACCGTCGTCCTCCCGAATGCGAGTCCAGTGTGCTAACCACTGCGCCACCTCGCTCGGTAATAGACCACTAGAGTGGGGCAGGGGTCCTACATGGCCTGCGAAGTATGCGTGTAAGTGTGGTGGCCGGACATAAAGGGCCGCAGCTCTGCATATTTCACACAATAATTTTCTGAACTTAAGACGATCGCTCTGCAAATCTGCTTAGAAATTTTCCAAGCTGTGCAACTCTGGCATCTATTTGCTTGTCTGGTACCTCAAGTACAATTCGAAAATCTCCTACATTGCCAACACTGTGTTGGAACTTTTGTACTCCCCGACCAGATTCAAAGATTTTTCAAAAAAATCTCTCAGCTTGACATACATCACGTTACCTGCTACAGCCAAATGTATTCCAGTAACCGCTTCGAGTTCTATTTTAATAATTTATCCAAAGAAATCTTCGGCTTTGATAGAAGTAGCTCATTCAGACTTACTGCCGAAAGTTAATTTCAAATTTCTTTCCTCGTAGAGAGAGTCATGATTGGATCTCAGTGATCAATCTACAGGTAAAGAACGCTGCAAGCGTGCGAACTACAGCATTGATGTAAACAGTCCCCTCCCCAGCACACAGCACAACAGAACATCTTCCGCTGGAGGCAGACCGGACCCTACGACCTGTCACCTTCACAGGCAGGCTGTTTAGAACTAGAATAGCAGGCCAGACATTCACATATATATCTATGGTTTCTTATGAATGAGTTTGAAAGTCTCAAAATAAGTGGCATTCAGTGATCAGCGAGAACATTATTACAACCGACTTAAAAACAGTCATGGTAATAGCAGCGTCACCTGGCGACCAATGACTGCTAGTCAGACACGCACATTGTACATATAATATCAGTGGGTTCTATCCATATGGTCCGCAGCTTGTTGTCTCGCAGTCAGTACGGAGTCTCGCGTTCGATTCCCGGCGGGGTCAGGGATTTTCACCTGCCTCGAGGTGACTGGATGTTTGTGTTGTCCTCATCATTTCATCACCAATCATGCAAGTGGCGATATTGGACTGAGCAGAGTCCAAGAATTTCTACGGGCGCTGATAACCGCGTAGTTGAGCGTCCCACAATCCAGTCATCATCATAATCATCATCTATCCGTTTGTAGAAAGGGAAAAGCGTGTGATCTATCTGACTTTAACCGGGGGCAGGTTGTGATGGTACTGAGACTCCGCACGAACCTATCGGAAATTTCACCACTTGTCGGGTGTCCGAGAAGTGCTGTGGTCTTCAACACTTGACGAAACCAAGGTGAAACCACGTCCACACGTCTCTGGGGATGGCCGGCCACCCCTCATTACATGAGTAGGACCTCTTGGGCTGGGCATATTGGTAAAACGGGATAGGTGGTGAACTGCGTGGAACGAACATTATACTGTAACGCTGGGCAGAATACAAGTGTGTCTGAACATATAGTGCACTGAACACTTCTAACGATGGGCTTCCACAGCTGATAACTATTCATGTGCCAAAGCTAGCAGCGCGACTTCGGCAACTATGACTGAAATGGGCACGTGACCACTGACTGGACGTTGCCGCAGTGAATGCTCTGGTGAATACCAATACCTTCTTCATCAAGCCCACGGGAGGATGCAAATCCGTCGTCTTCCAGGGGGAAAGCTCCTTTATACTGTACCTGTATGCTGCGATGAATACAAGCTGGTGGTGGCACTGGGAAAAATTCATATGGGTACCCGTGGGTCCAGTGGAGCTCGTGCAAGACACCATGACGGCCCAGGAGTATCGTACACTGGTTGCAGACCACGTACACCCCTTCATGATGATACTATTTCCCGACGCTAGTAGTATTTTCCTACAAGATAGTGCACCGTGTCACAAGGTCAGGAGTGTGATGGAGTGGTTCAAGCAACACAGTGGCAGAGCGTTACATATCTGGTGAATCTCGATACCTTCTACATCATGCTGATAGGAAACCTCCGTTTTCAAGGGCAACAGCTGCTTTACACCTGTAAGACGCGAGACAAGCTACTTGCAGCTCCATTTTGCTCCGGGGAACATTCACGTGTGGACCCGTGGGTCCCGTGGAGCTCGTGCAACGCTCCATGATGGCCACAGAGTATCGTACACTGGCTGCAGACGACATACAATCCTTGATAACGATAATTTTTCCCGATGACATTGGTATTTTTAAACAAGATAATGCGCCATGTCGCGGGGCCAAGATTGCGATGGAGTGGTTCAAGGAACACGGTGGAGAGCTCCAGTTGACATGCTGGTTCTCCAACTCGCCAAATCTGAACCAGATGGAACACATTTGATTTGCGACTGAACGTGGCGTCAGAGCTCACCCCTCTTCCCCGGAATTTACGGGAATTAAATGACTTGTGTGAACAAATGTTCTGCCGCGTCCTTCCATTGGCCTACCAAGACCTCATTGCTTCCATGCCATGACGCGTACCTGCTGCTATCCGTGCCAAACGTGGAGACATCCAGGCTATTAAATGGGTTGTCAAATGTCCTGGCTGATCAGGGAATGTGGTTGTACTTCAGGTTACACTGACGTAGAAGCTATAGTTTTTACGTTTGTTGGTTGTATTGGGGAAGGAGACCAGACAGCTAGGTCATCGGTCTCATCGGATTAGGGAAGGACGGGGAAGGAAGTCGGCCGTGCCCTTAGAAAGGAACCATCCCGGCATTTGCCTGGAGCGATTTAGGGAAATCAAGGAAAACCTAAATCAAGATGGCCGGACGCGGGACTGCACCGTCGTCCTCCCGAATGCGAGTCCAGTGTCTAACCACTGCGCCACCTCGCTCGGTAGTTTTTAAGTCCGCCGAGTGACCAGTCCTTGATAATACTTTCATTTTGATATTTCTGTACGTTCCTGAGGAACAGCGGTCTTGACAATAGGAGAGACATACAAATAAAAAAGTTATCCTATGACTTCACCGATTGCAGTGTGAAACCTTAAAAACACAGAGGATTAAGAACTGAGGTCAGATAATCTAGTGATTACCCTTACTAACGCACATCACGTTTCCAGAATGCTTCAGAAAACGTCTTCCATTCGCCTTCTCTACTACTGGTTTTATCTGTTTTTCACACTTCGTCTGTTTTGTTATTATTAGTCTTAAAAATACGATATTAAATGCACGTGGCCAAGATGTTCACAAATAGTCTATTAACCAAGTATTTTAGTTCTTTTTTCTTTTTCTGATAGAGCATTTGGAGAATCGTGGTGCAGGTCCCGCGTCTGTAGTACTAATTTTGTGTAAAATGTCAGTACCAGTTGCTCTTATTATTTTAAAAATCGTGACCGGTTTCATAGCCCAGGGCAACTATCCAGTGGTATCTACATGGTATCGTGCAACAAAGTAGAACTAAATTAATCACATCGAGAAGATTGTAGCAGTAACAATAATTAACAGCAAATGTAAATGATAAATGTTCTAAACATCTCCTTGGTACACTTCATAGAAGCTGTTGTGTGAAATCGTCTAATATTTAAATTATTTATATAATTGGAGTTCAATTATGAATCTGCAAGGTGAAAGGTTAAAATTTCTTTATGGGTCTTTTTATGAATCTGTGAAAATTAAATAATATACTAAGGTTACATATGTGTTACGTAAAATAAATAATGTTGAGAAACCACTTGTCAACAAATTTCAGAATAGCATTATAATTTTATAATAATGTATGAAGTTATTACAATCTGCGAAATCGACATATGCCACATGAACTTACATGTCAAGCGTGAACGACTGCTGAGACGTGAGAGCAGTTCATACTTGAATAGGGGAGAGGCGTGCTACAGGGAGGGCTTTTAGAATGTAGGTAGGTAAGTAGGGAGAGGAAAATTATGAGATAATGTTGATGAAATGCCTTAAAAGTTACATAAGATAAAATACAAAACAAAATGGCATATATAATTTACCATGGATGCATTACACGAAGACCTGTAAAGGTATTACTTCGAAAATGTCCCTTAGAGGGTCTATGTTGTGGATTGGCAAGACAGCCAACCCACTATGAGAGGAAGCCGAAAGGCACGCGTTTTAGCTCACGCAGGCTGGCGTGAGATCTGGAACAGGTCAAGGAAATGAGACTAGCCAAAAAAAGGACGTAGCTGTGGAATACTTAACTTTAATCCATAAATGGTGAACGTCGCTCTTGACGGTACATGTTTTACAGCATCAATAGTAACTGGTAATGGCGCCTTGCTAGGTCGTAGCAAATGACGTAGCTGAAGGCTATGCTAACTATTGTCTCGGCAAATGAGAGCGTATTTTGTCAGTGAACCATCGCTAGCAAAGTCGGCTGTACAACTGGGGCGAGTGCTAGGAAGTCTCTCTAGACCTGACGTGTGGCGGCGCTCCGTCTGCAATCACTGATAGTGGCGACACCCGTGTCCGACGTATACTAACGGACCGCGGCCGATTTAAAGGCTACCACCTGGCAAGTGTGGTGTCTGGCGGTGACACCACAGTCTATGTTTTCTGGCGTTATTTAGTTCACGTGACGTGCTTATAAAGATATTACTAAAGAAGTTCACGCTACATTATTTCTTAACTGGTTGCTTTTATGAAATGCGTGACCGATATGTTTTGAACATTACTGCATTATATTTGTTGTTGATGATAGGTATTGCTACATTCTTCTCCATTTGACTAATTTAGCTGTATTTTGTTTTTATCAATGGATAGTGGAAAGGTTTAACTGATGCCGGCATTTTATTAAGTTTTTTCTCTCTTTTAAAGAAGCTGTTTTACATGTATCCACATATTAATAGAGCTGTGTTCATTACAACAGCTGAACACTGTGTCAAAATCTCTAAAACTCCTTACAGTCGTGACCGACGAATTATTTATGCAGGTATCAAAAGGTCAATGAGAGATTCTTTTAACGAATTTGAAAGCAATATTTTATCTGCAGATTCTAAAAATAACCCTACAATACTTTGGTCGTACGTAAAACCTATGAACGCTACAGATAATTTAATACCTTACCTTGCTGACATTGCGGGTTATGTAACGGATGATGATAAACAGAAGACTGAAATTCTCAACCTAGCTTTCAAAAACTCGTTTACGGTAGAGGACTGCAGCACCATTTCCCCTTTCAACTGCCGAACAAACGCAAGGATGGTTGATACAGTAATGTATCTGGGATTGTAAAACCGTTAAGATCCTTAGACTCCAGGAAGGCATCTGGCCCAGACGGGATCCCCGTAAGATTTTATGTTGACTATGCTACAAATATAGCAACACTCTTAACCAACACCTATCATAGATCATTGGAAGAGCGGAAAGTTATACGGGACTGGAAGAGGGCCCGGGTCATAGCAACCTATAAAAAGGGTAGCAAATCGGATGCACATAATTACCGGCCAGTTTCACTGACATCGATTTGTTGTACAATCATGTAACATATTTTGTGTTCAGACATAATGACCTTTCTAGACTCTGAGAAGCTCATCTGCAGAAACCAGCACGGTTTTAGGAAACAGCGGTCCTGGTGACTCAGATGGCCCTCTTTGTGCATGATGTACAACAGGCTCTAGATACCGGTTCCCAGGTTGACACCATTTTCCACGACTTTCGAAAGGCGTTCGACTCAGTTCCGCACTGTTGCTTACTCCTAAAATCGCTCGCTTACGGTCTATCCGATGACATAAACGGTTGGATAGAAAGTTTTGTTAGAGGCAGAGAGCAGTATGCTGTCCTGAATGGGAAGAATTCAACAGTAACAAGCGTAAAATCTGGTTTGCCCCATGGCAGCGTCCGCAGCATTTTACGATTTACATAAACGATCTGGTTGATGGTATTGACAGCGGCATTAGACTGTTCGCCGATGATGCTGTAGTCTATAGGAAAGTAGAATCACACGAAAATTGCGAACAAATCAATGACGATTTGCAGAAAATAAATGCGTGATGTAATGACTGGCAGTTATCTCTCAATATTAGTAAGAGTAACCTACTGCGTAGAACAAGGCGAAAATCCCTATTAATGTATGGGTACAAAATAAATGCCCAGTCTTTGAAAGCGGTAACATTCGTCAAGTATCTGGGTGTGACTATTCGAAATGATCTCAAATGGAACGATCAGATTAAAAAAGTAACGAGTAAGATGAACTCTAGATTGCGGTTTATTGGTAGAATCCTGAAGCGATGCAGTCCTTCAGCAAAGGAAATTGCTTACAATACTTCAGTTCGTCCAGTCTTCGAGCATTTTTCGTCTGTATGGGGCCCTTACCAGTTGGGTCTGATTCAAGAGACTGAGAAGGTCCAAAGAAGAGCGCAAGATTCGAGACTGGTACATTTAGCTATCGCGAGAGCGTGTCAAATCTCATTGAAATTTTGAAGTGGGACACACTTGCAGGAAGACGACGCGCTAAACGGAAGGGGCTGCTCACTAAATTCCAAAATCCGATCTTCGCTGGGGATGTAGAGCATATAATGTTACCACCAACTTGAAAATCGCACAGTGATCACCATTCAAACGTAAGGGAAAGTACAGCTCGTACTTAAGTGTTCAGACGTTCGTTTCCCCTCGCGCGATCCGCGAGTTGAACAGAGGTGGGTAAATATGACTTTGGCGCGAGTAGTGCCCTCCGCCACACACCGCTTGGTGGCTAGCGGAGTATATATGTAGATATTCAGATGTAGATGTACTCTAGCTGTAAGCATTTAGAAACAGCTCTAAACAGCTCTTATCCAGTACTACGTGATCTTTCGCTGATCACTGTGGTGCCTAACTTGGTAAGAGTTTCATCAAGGATCATTACAGTTTCTTCAACAAACTACAGGATGTTGCAGGCGTATAAGGGAATCAGCCGCGGAAATGTTGGCCAGACTGCGTGTCTGGGGCCCGCCGGGGCTGGTTAAGCATTCTTCCGCCGCCGCCGTCGTAACAAATTCATTAGGGGCGGTGCGCGCCCCTCGCCCGCTCCTAATTGAGACGAACGCTGCAGTCTGCAGGGAAATTACCGCGCGCTGTCTGTACACAAGCAGGCCCGCCAATTACGGCCGCTGCCGAGAAGACGTCCGGCATCGCTCAGCCACTCTACGGGGGCCTGACTCCTGTCTGACTGGCCCTGTTGCGTTGCTGCACAGGGCACGCGGGTTGCCTGACGCTAGGCGTCGAGAAACACGACATTCTGTTTACTGCAGTAGGTGGTAGAGGCTGGCTAGAACCGGTTTGCCTTTACAACCATACTCATCACACCACAGTGACAGGCATGTCGGAGGGTACTTCGTGTTTTACCTCATGTACTTGCTTTCCATTCGTGTAATGTGCAACAATCACTGAATAGCGAAGAGGCATCTGGAACCGGCGGGGGAGATACCTATAAGGTTCCAGAAACTATACGAACGAACTCGCTCCCAGTCTAATGTAGTTTATCGCGGGTCTCTGGAGCAACTAAGGTTGCCTAATGAATGGAAAAATGAGAATGTCACTTACGTTTTCAAGAATCGGTGTAGTACACTTACATAGAATGTTAGTCATATCGTGGAAGTCTCTCTGTTACAGAAATACAAAAAAATGGTTCAAATGGCTCTGAGCACTATGGGACTTAACATCTGAGGCCATCAGTCCCCTAGAACTACTTAAACCTAACTAACCCAAGGACAACACACACATCCATGCCCGAGGCAGGATTCGAACCTGCGACCGTAGTGGTCGCGCGGTTCCGGACTGTAGCGCCTAGAACCGCTCGGCCACTCATGCCGGCACAGAAGTACAGAACGTGTTTTAAGCATACATATTACGATGTTCCTGGCGGGGG
This sequence comes from Schistocerca americana, assembly GCF_021461395.2. Lineage (NCBI taxonomy): Eukaryota > Metazoa > Arthropoda > Insecta > Orthoptera > Acrididae > Schistocerca > Schistocerca americana. The sequence goes on along the minus strand of NC_060122.1, from coordinate 176,615,372 downwards.
GGGGGGGGGGGGAATCTCCTCTATAAATATCAACGTGAATTCCACAACAGGTATTTTTCAAAAGCTCAGTCTGCCCCAGTCGCACATGAGATCCAGAGCACGGTAAACGACTAAGGCCTGTTAGATGCCGTCTCTGTCTACTTCGGTAAGTGAAAAAAAAAAAATTGAGCTTATTGGGTGTCGCAACAGATTTGTAACTGGATTCAGGAATTCCTTGCATGGTGATTCCGTGATGATGTCATAAATTTTCAGGGATGATGGAGGATGGTAAATGTGTCAAAAAATGGCTCTGAGCACTATGGGACTTAACTGCTGAGGTCATCAGTCCCCTAGAACTTAGAACTACTTAAACCTAACTAACCTAAGGACATCACTCACATCCATGCCCGGGGCAGGATTCCAACCTGCGACCGTAGAGGTCGCGCGGTTCCAGAATGTAGCGCCTAGAACCGCTCGTCTATCCCGGCCGGCGGTAAATGTGTCAATTTGAGGTGTAGTACACATGTCACGAAACGACTACGTCGAAATCTATATCACCTTTTAAACTACAGGGTCTCCACTTTCCATACGACTGGAGGAGATTGTACGAACCTCGACAACAAGAAATTAAGCCGGCCTGTGTGGCCGAGCGGTTCTAGGCGCGTCAGTCTGGAACCGCGAGACCGCTACGGTCGCAGGTTCGAGTCCTGCCTCGGACGTGGATGTATGTGATGTCCTTAGGTTAGTTAGGTTTAAGTAGTTCTACGTTGTAGGGGACTGATGACCTCAGATGTTGTCCCATAGTGCTCAGAGCCATTTGAACCATATTTGAACAAGAAATTAACCCGTAAACATGAGTTCTAAAGTGCGTGAACTACGAGCACTTGTTTATTTTCGGTTCTGTGAAACACTTATCTTCTTCTCAAGAAGTTATATAAGACAGTAAATAACTGTCTGTGATGTACCCGTGGATTAACTCTGTCACTGTTGATGGCTTATGACAGGTTGTATTTGAAGGAGCAATAGTCAGTACTAGAGTCTGAACAAAAGTATTCAACAAAGAAGTTTATTGAAATGCTTCAAGCTAAACAGTAAAAATGGTGCTGAAATTGTAGCAGCTACAGAAAGCTTTTCAGACAATGGAAAACACGTTAATCTATTTTTAAGCATTTTGTGCTTCTAATGACGTGTGATCACAACTGCAAACGTTTACCGAAAACGTATCCTGAAAAGACCTGAAGGCTTCCGACACATTGAACCTAAACAATAAGTTAAAAGGTCGTACCATAAATGTTCTACTAGTTACTTTAACAGACAAAGAAACAGCCACGAAAACTCATCAGTTTTTCCAAATATTCAAATGGCTTCATCTAGGTGCATATTTGTCGTTACTATGGGAATATATATTTATCGTTCCGAAATCACATTGAAATTCTATAAGAGATGACAGAGGACTCGGAAGATCTGATGAACGGAGTGGCTTGTGTCTTCAAAAGATATTATATAATGCCGAATGAATCTTTCAGTCTGTATCAGAGTATGCGCCACTTTAAAACTTGCTGCCATAACAACACACTCTTACCGACTTAGCTATCTAGTCACTACTCGACATACGTGAACACATCTTCTTTTCTGCTGAAACCTCTCTGTACACTGGAAACCTTCATAAAAGCGCTCCAGCATAAACTGACCAGCCAGAGCATCATGACCACATATATAATGACCGGTATGTCGACCTCCGACAACGATCACAGCAGTGACACGTAGTGGCGTGGAAGTAATGAGGTCTTGGTAGGTCGCTAGAGGCAGTTAGCACCACATCTGTTCACTAAATCACTGATTTCCGTAAATTTCAAGGATTGGGGCGTTGAGCTCTGTCGCCACAACCGATCACATCCTAGAGGTGTTCTATCGGGTTCAGATCTGGCGCCTTGGGTGGCCAGCACATCAATTGGAACTCGACATTGAGTTCCGTGAACCACTACATGATAATCCTGGCATGGTACACAATCTTTTTTAAAAATGCCACTGCCGTCGGGAAACACGATGGTTATTTGGGGATGATTGAGATCTGCAGCCGGTGTACAACACCCCTTCGCCGTCATGATGCCTTGTACGAGATCCATTGGACCTATGGATGCCCACGTATACGTTCTCCAGAGTTTAGCGGAGCCACCGCCACCTTGTCGCCGTCCCACAGTACACGTATCAAACAGCAGTTCCCCTGAAAGACGACGGATTCCGTCCTCCCATCGGCATGATAAAGCAGGTAACGCGATTCTTCAGACTATAAAACGCTCTGCTACTGCGCCAACCTACAATGCGTATGGTACCGTGCCCATTTCAGTCGTAGGGGCCAGTGTCGTGGTGCTATGATTAACGCATGCATGGGTCGTCGGCTGTGGAGGCCCATCGTTAAGTGATCGATGTACTGTGTGTTCAGATGCACTTGTTTTCTTCCCTTCATTAAAGTCTGATGGTTATTCCGCCACAGCTCGCTCCCTATCCGGCCTTACCAGCCTACGACGTCCGCCATCTCTCATGAGGAATGACTGCCGAACCCCACAACATCTGGACGTGTTTACACCTTGATTTCACTTGGTCTTGAAGACATTCAAAACAGCACTCCTCAAGTACCCGAAATGTCATGTACTTTCCAGACCATCACAATCTGCCCCTGGTCAAACTCAGACATATCGACGCCTTCCCTATTCTACACACGGACAGAATGCTCACAGATGCTACATGAATCGTGTGTGGGTGTCTGGCTAGGAATTATTTCTCACCAGATGACTCTGCTATCGCCTGGACTGGTTTATAACGACAGTAGGTCGGTGATCATAATCTTCTGGCTGATCAGTGTACAGTACTGCACACGTGTACCTGTAATCAGTGACATAGGTAAGAACATTGTTCACTGTGTGTAAGGTTCGCATCCCAGGCCAGCACACAGTTTGAAGCTACCAGACATTTAACTTTAAATACATTCGCCGTCAGGCAGGAGAGGAAAGTCGGTGCACTGACAGCTAGGGCCAGAAATTCAAACATGTGACGTACTGCAACCACGCAAGGGGAAAGCTTGCAGATGCCCCTGCACAGCGCATGGTGAAAAAGTGCCGATTGTTCGTGTATTCCTGCCGCCACTGGGATGGACTGTAGACACGAAAGCCTCAAGAATGCATACAGGCAGGCTATCCAACTTCCTTGAAATATTGACATTGCTGAAGGGGAATTGGCCCGTCGAAAAATGTTTGCTCGACAGTAAATCATGAGCATCAGTAGATTCTTGGACGAAACACAGACATATGACTGTACAGGCCTCACGCAGGGACAGCTCATATAAGCAAGTAATGACTATGTAAGGTAGAAAAACATTGCACAATGTGGTAGATTGATTGCGACCAAAGCTGGGAATAATCTCGGCACATAACACACAGGGAAACGCCTATTCTCGAGTCACATACCAGCCGGAAAATAAGCCGGCCAGTATGGCCGAGCGGTTCAAGGCGCTGCAGTCTGGAACCGCGCGACCGCTACGGTCGCAAGTTCGAATCCTGCCTCGGGCATGGATGTGTGTGATGTACTTAGGTTAGTTAGGTTTAAGTAGTTCTAAGTTCTAGGGGACTGATGACCTCAGAAGTTAAGTCCCATTGTGCTCAGAGCCATTTGAACCGGAAAAATAAAGGGAATTTCCATCCTGCACTTATCAGTGTGGTCAAGTAACGGCATTCAGTCACCGGATAACGCTGCAAATTTCATCAGCCACTGAGAACACTGAGAGGACGAAAAATATGTGGAGTCAGTGAAATAACGAGGATCACAAGAAGTGAAGAGACAGTTATCAGACAGCGCGAAAGCAACTGTACATGGAGGATCTTCAACCCAATGTCCACTTACTCTGCTGACTGAGCCTAATTCTTACTTCCAATTTAATGTTCATCGGCACTTTGTCAGAAATTCCTTTCCAGTTCCATGTTAATTGGAAGAATCTTTACGGTCCAGTGCTTTGAAATTAAGAAATCGACGGCATATTACAATTTCCTTGAGTGAAATCTGCCTCCGAACATAGCGACTACGATACTTAGCGACAACGCTACTTCAACAACACAAGCTCCCTGGACAGTCAACATGGAAACGGTCCTTGGCCTCACCCCGTAACTGCAGGAATGCAGATACCGACTACCGACTCGCCACAGCACTGCTACGAGGCGACGCGCCGTACCTAAGTAGCGTTTGCCGACCACACCACCACATAACCTTAAAACTAATCTGTTTCATTTCAGTAGCAATCCCTTGAACCCATTACCTTTTCCTGTTTGATTTGAGTGTAAGATCTTCGAGTTTACTATGATTTTGGCTCCCAGGATGAGGCGATCTTATTCGTAATTTGCATGTCTTAACTTTCTTTCTTTCGCTTACGCCATAGTCCCGCAGCTAACGCAGGGTCGGCATGGTTACAACGGATTTAGCAATATTAGTGTTAGAGATGGCCGGATGCCCTTCCTGCCCTCACCCCATAGCCCCCAGGACGGAATCAGTGTACCCCAACTGTCTGCGTCGAGTGTAAATCGTGAAATAGTGCGGACGTGTGTGAAATCTTATGGGACGTAACTGCTAGGGTCATCAGTCCCTAAGCTTACACACTACTTAACTTAAATTATCCTAAGGACAGACACACACACCCATGCCCGAGGGAGGACTCGAACCTCCGCCGGGACCAGCCGCAGAGTCCTTGACTGCAGCGCCCTAGCCCGCTCGGCTAATCCCGCGCGGCAGTGCGGGCGTGTTTCAAATGTCTGCGACGCGTGTAACTGAGGTGGAACGTGGGGACCAGCCCGGTATTCACCTAGCGGGATGTGGAAAACCGCCTAAAAATCACATCCAGACTGGCCGGCACACCGGCCCTTGTCGTGAATCCGCCGCGTGGATTCGTTTAGGGGCGGGCGCCCTTACCCGGGTCCAGGAAGCAGCGCGTTAGCGTTCTCGGCTACCCTGGCGGGTAATTTTCGTGTCTTAACATATGAGACATTGTTTGAAATGTTTTGAATGTGGAATTTTAATCATAATCACCCTGCTTATACATGGTGATCGGAAATAGTCTGAAGAGCTTGTAAGGGCGTTGCAAGATAAGCTGTGCTGAGAAGTCATTGCTAAGGAAAATATTCAATACGTGGCGCCGCTTCCGAGTTCAAAAAATGTTCAAATGTGTGTAAAATCTTACGGGACTTAACTGCCAAGGCCATCAGTCCCTAAGTTTACACACTACTTAACCTAAATTATCCTAAGGACAACACATACACCCATGCCCGACGGAGGACTCGAACCTCCGCCGGGACTGGCTGCACAGTCCATAACTGCAGCGCCTGAGACCGCTCGGCTAACCCCGCGCGGCGCTCCAGACTTCATTAACGTTAAATTCACGAAAGCAGGCCGTTGCGCGCGTAAATTAAAGTATTCAGCGAGATACGGTTACTTCTCACAGTGCAGATGATAGCGCACGAGATTGCTCAACCCTTGGATCGGGTTCGACCCTTACTATAGTCCCATGTCCTACTTTTGCTCTCGTGTTCGGTATTGGCGACACTATCTTCGGCAAGGCGCTTGAATTTGAGCTTGCAACGTCCTGACTGGCTGAAATATACGCACTTTAGCTCTGAAACGGAACGACGGAACGAATTTTCTTTCTCAACGATTATTCCTCAGCACAGCGTACCATGCAACATCCTTACAGGCAGTTTCTGACCAACCTGTTTCACGATGTCCTTCCTAAAAGTCTCAGGCGCCTTCTTTCTGCTGGTAGGATAGATATTTGTAAGTTTGGTTTTTGTAACGTGTCCTTTCGGTGTACTTTCCTGAATTTGATTAAAGCACTTAAAGCACGCGAAGCGTGCAGACGGCATACGAAACTCTTACTTGCCGAAATCTTGTCTCTCTCTGTCTGTAGTATTTTGCCAACATAAACAAATTTCGAAATGATGAGATCATGTTCCTGTTTGAAATATATGTCCAAAGAGCATGCTGGATGATTGTATAAAAGTAAAGTAAAGAATAATTTTGTGTAGCAGAAAAGGGCAACGACTTTCGTCTCATGATGTCTGTAATGGCACATTTGCGTTAATTGTACAAAAATATGTGTAGGTCACAGTTACCGTGTTTCGCTGAGATTTCTATGGTTAGCTGGCGTTCTCGCTGCTCCATCAAAGTGCTGTCTTACAGACGTTTGACGGTAGAAGAAATGTGTCTTGGTTTGCCACGTGAAATTGGGAACTACTCTGGGAAAAATTTGCTACCTGCAGCGCCGCTTTAATTAGACGCTGCATGTGAGAGTTGCGATATTTCCAGTAAAATCCGGGATTTATTCCGTATAATACTCCTCTCCAAACATACCTTTCGGCACTGGCAACAAAACAGAGGAAGCATTATCAAGAACTTAATCAAACGCATCTGTTTGCTTTCCCTGTAAGCAGAAACAGTCTAGAGCATTTTTGTTTCTTCTTTTTCCATTGCCACAGTATGAGAGTTTTCGTCTCTTGGAAATTACCACCAGCTGATGTTTACGCGAGATGTGAACTGCGCCGCGATATCGGAACGACAAATCTGCTCTCGCTGAAGACAGACGGAAATGCTTTTATTTACGATGTTGATCCGCTTGCTGAGTCAAGCGGGCGAGCGGATAAACCTCCGCCATGTTTTGATACCAAACAAAAGCTCGGCTAGCGAGCGAGTTTCTTAGCCGGAAAAAAAAGGAAAGCAGAGGTTCAAACCCCAGCACATTCCCTCGCCGTCTCTCGCTAGATCCTCTCCTCTGCGGCTTTAAGTGGCCATTCCTATTCTAGTACAGGCACGGCCATTTACGTGCTACATAATTTCGCATCGGAGAAAACAAGGCAAGAGATTAAGATTGCCGGAGTAACGCAGTTCGGGCTCAGAGCTGCTAGATAGATCCGGGCGTCCCTGCTCTGACCAACTACCCCCTCTACGGAGCTTCTCCGTCGCCCCCTCACTTCTCTTACCGCCACGCCCCCCTGACCCACCAATCAGGAATATATCGATCTGGGTGCTGCCAAATTTCTTAATATGCTCCTACTTTGTTTCTGAACTACTTCCTTCGCAACTGCTGTTAATACGTGCAGTGTTTCCGATGTTAAAACATTTTCCGCTCATTTCGTCCGATTTAAGTTCGAACAGTTTCGTGGAAATTACGGTTTTGCGCGGGCGAGATGTGGCAACGCCGCGGACGGACTCTTGGAGGTCGGCGCTATCTGCGGGTCCTCACCGAGCGGCGGCGAGAGGGCGGGGGTGGGAGGAGGAGGAGGACCCACCCCTTTGAGGCCATTGGCACACAAAAGCGGGCGATTTGGATTCCAAGAGAACATTGGCCAACGGCGACCTTTTTCTGGCGCGCTGGTGGGAGGGACGCCAGCGGCGAGCCGCCCCTTGCTCAGCCCGGGGCAGAAGCATCGGCAGAAGCCGCGCGCGGGGCGGAAGGGTCCCGTTCGATACCGGGTCGCCACCCTTCTGTCGGGCACACAGCCGGATCTCCGGCGCGGTATTAATTGGCGGAGGGCAACGACTGCAAACACACACACACCTCGTTAGCGGGTCCCAATTGTTATGCATTTCTTCAAAGAAATGTTTTGTAAATTACATACAAAGTGATTCTCATTACCGTTTATAAACCTCTGAAGCACTGATGGAGTCAAAGATGTCGGGAAACACCCCGAAAGGGGATGAGGAATGTTCAACATGTGACGTCAGCAGATGATGTAATTTAATATGAGATATGTGGAGCTAAAGATGTCGGGAAATACCCCGAAAGGGATGAGGAATGTTAAACATGTGACGTCAGCAGATGATGTAACTCTCCTCACGTGCAGCGGTTCAGCATGTCGGTCTGTTGCTCCTGATCAACCCTAGTCAGGTATTCAAATTGTCATGCCTCCGGGCCTACGTGCGATACATAGCGCGTGGAGGTAAGGGTCTTGCAATATTTTCATCATTGAGTTAGACAATTTTATGATTACAGTGAGGTACGGTTTATTATTTTATTTACCGGCCTCGCAGTAAATAAGCTTCCGAATTGTTTTGTTACCGGTATATGATGTACGTTTTCTTTACTAAATAATACCCGTAAACAAAAGAGATGGAAGAAAACGAACGACACACAAATTAAGAACACCGAAGACCATGATATAGTAACTTTTATGTTTTAAGACAGATCACATTTACAAACGGCGTTAGAAATTTGCATCGCTCCGTCATTCCTTAAAGCCCAAGTCCAACCGCTGCAAGTGCGGCGAAGTACGTTGACATCACGTGTTCAGCGTTATTATTTAGGAAACTTCGGAAGTCTGTGGTAAGTTCCTACGGGATAAACCTGCGGAGGTCCGATCCCTAGGCTTACACACTACCTAACCTGACTTAAACTAACTTACGCTAAGGACAACACATACACCCATGCCCGAGAGAGACTCGAACCTCCGACGGGGGGAGCCGTGTGGACCGTGACAAGGCGCCCTAGACCACGAGGCAAACGATATTACAATCACGCTTAAATTTATTACTTCTTTGCTACTAAATTATGTAACTGTACGACACATGGTTGAGGAGATACTACTTCACAAACAAATCCCAATATGTTTCACAGAGAGAATCCACATATGCGGCTGACTGAATCTACCAGATCATGCCACCGTACCCTGCATACCAGATTATATCATTGTGCGATACATTGTTCAAGAGATATGACGTCATACTGGTAGAGCTGCCGCGCGGGGTATCCGAGCGGTCGAGGGCGCCTTGTCACGGTCCCCGCGGCTTCCCCCGTCGGAGATTCGAGTCCTCCCTCGGGTATGGCTATCAGTGTTGTCCTTAGTGTAAGTTAGATTAAGTAGTGCGTAAGCTTTGGGATCGATGACCTCAGAAGTTTGGTCCCATAAGGCCTTACGACAAATTTATAATTTTCCAGATTGAGCTGCGTGAAAATGTATCTGGAAGGCGAAATTCGCTGAGATACAGGTCAAATATAAGTACAAATATCAATTCTATGTCTGAATTAATAATAAATATGAGTTGCTTGAGAAAGAGTATAGTACAAGACATTTATTGATTTGAAGAATGTTATGGAAATTAGTAGAAGATATTTGCTATTAGAAAAAGCTATTTCCTTTTCTACTGCTGAACTTTATCATACACGTAAAAATGTTTTTATTGTTTTATACGAGCTACATGAAACGAGTCAACGTAATGAATACGATGCTTATAAAACTTTCAATTTGTTGAAGCTATATTTTTTATACTTCTCTTCCCAAATACGAATCTAACTCTCTCTCTTATGTTTTCAGAATAAAACCACTGAATCGATTTCTATGAAATTTGCTATCAGGATAGCATTGAACCCTGAGGAAGCAATCAGACTACTTTAGAAACTGAAACCTAAATAAAAAATTCACCTAAGAGGGCTAAGTAGGGAATGGAACTTTTATTACATCGCAGAACATAAACCAATTTTAGAAAATATTATATTAGTAGCGTAATGTACACATTGTATAACCTATAGCAACTTCAGTAGCACGATGCATAGATGCGCACTCCTACCAATGCCCCCCTGCACGCACTGCTCGGCAGTGAATCTGTGCAAGCCGCGACATCCTGCGTTGAGACAGCTTAGGTCGGGGCAGCTATCGAACAGGCAATCTCTTAGTAGCAGCGGGCGTTACTGCACATGCAGTAGTTTACTTAACCAACACGAGTCGTAATTTTGTGGATAACAGCTAGTCTCTAATAAATTTCTCAAAGCCCTTTTTCACTCAGGTCTAGAGGTTGATTAGTAATCAAAATGTCCTCGGTCAGGGATTCAAACTCAGGTACCGGTTAAATTTCTAAAACAAATCAACAGCAATGCCGGCCGAAAACATATTGCATAAGACGTCGTCCTAAAACTGCCAAAGGCCTTGTCAAGGAGAGCGGAGGAATGAACGGACGTTCAGGACATTCTCGGCATTCTCTTGCCTTTGGGGAGTAGAACTGCACCTAAAAATGGTAGAATCAGCCACGATGAACGGTATTAGAATTCAGAAGGCAATGGAAATCACTGCGTTAAAGATATGTAAGCCGGCCGAAGTGGCCGAGCGGTTCCAGGCGCTACAGTCTGGAACGGCGCGACCGCTACGGTCGCAGGTTCGAATCCTGCCTCGGGCATGGATGTGTGTGATGTCCTTGGGTTAGTTAGGTTTAACTAGTTCTAAGTTCTAGAGGACTGATGACCTTAGAAGTTAAGGCCCATAGTGCTCAGAGCCATTTGAACCAAAGATGTGTAACATGTATACACAGGACATGTGGTCCATTGGCAACAGATTCCGAACTAGTCCCGTATCTAGATCTCCGGAAGGTTACCGCCATGGGGGAGTGCCTACGAGAAAATAATGGAGAAACCAACGAATGAATAACGTTTCACGAGTCTGGGCGTGGAATGTCAGAAGTTTCAACGTGGGAGAGACGCTAGAAAATCTGGAAATGGAAATGCAAAGGCTCAATCTAGATATAGTAGGTGTTAGTGAAGTGAAATGGAAAGAAAACAAGGATATCAGGTCAGATGAGGATAGGATAATACCAAAGTAGCAGAAAACGGCGTAACGGTAGTAGCATTCTTTATGAATAGGAAGCTAGGGCAGAGAGCGAGTTATTGTGGTTCAGTGACTAGGTTGTTCTCATCAGAATCATCAGGAAACCAACACCGACAACAACAGTTAAGGTATACATGCTGACGTCGCAAGCAGAAGATGAAGAGATAGAGGAAGTATACGAACATAGAGAACGGGTGATACAGTGCAGTTGTAGGGTAAGGAGTAGAAGAAGTGGTTATGGGAGAATATGGCTTGGTACTAAGAATGAGAGAGGGGAAAGTCTAATTGAGCTCTGCAATAAATTTTGGCTAGCAATAGACAATATCCTGTTCAAGAATTACAAGAGAAGGAAGAACACATGGAAAAGATCGGGAGTAGCGGGACTATTGCAGTCAGATTACATCATGGTCAAACAGAGATTCCAAAATCAACACTGGATTGTAAGGCGTACCCAGGAGTAGATACAGACTGAGATCACAATTTATTATTGATGAAGAGTAGATTGAAATTTAAGAGACTTATCAGAAAGACACTGTCCGCAAATAAATGGGATACGGAAATGCTAAAGAATAAAGAGATAAATTTGAAGTTCTGAGGCTATAGATATTTCGACAAGGAATGGCAGTTCAGTTGACGTGAAATGAATCTTTCCAAGCAGGGCAAACACATAGTTCAGAAAGAAAAATACAGGTAGAAGAAAGTTAATTGCGAGGAAACCACGGCTAACAGAAGAAATACTCCACCTGATCGACATCAAAATGAAGTACGAAAATTTACAGGAAAGTTGAGGAATACAGAGATACAAGTCACTTAAGAATGAAATAAACAGGAAGAGCAGGGATACAAAGTTGAAGTGGCTGCATGAAAAATGTGAAGAAATAGGAAACAAAATGACAGTCCGAACTACTTACAGCACATATAAAAGTCAAAACAACATTCGGTGAAATTAAAAGTAAGTGTGGAAACATTAAGAGTGCAATAGGAATTCCAGTGTTAAATTCAGAGAAGAGAGCAGACAGGTGGAAAGAGTGTACTGAATGCCTCTGTGACGGGGAGGACTTAACTGACGACGAGATTGAAGAAGGAACAGGAGTCGATAGGGACGAGATGGAGGAGACATTACTAGAGTCAGAACGTAGAACAGCTTTGGAGGGCTTAACATCAAATAAGGCAAAAGGGACGGATAAAATTCAATCACAATTTTTAAAATCATTGGGGGAAGTAGCAACAAAACGACTATTCACTTTCTGTGTGTGGAATGTATGAGAACGGTGGCATACTGTCAGCCTTTCGGCAAAACAACAGTGCGGCTGATCCCGGCGGAGGTTCGAGGCCTCCCTCGGGCATGGGTGTGTGTGTCTGTCCTTAGGATAATTTAGGTTAAGAAGTGTGTAAGCTTAGAGACTGATGACCTTAGCAGTTAAGTCCCATAAGATATCACATACATTTGAACATTTTTGAAAAACAACATCCGCACAATTCCGAAGATTGCAAGAACTTGCAAGTGCGAGAATTATCGCCCAAGCATTTTAGCAGATCATTCATCCAAGTTGCCAATAAGAATAACGTACAGAAGAACGGAAAAGAAAATTAAGGATATATTAGGTGATGATTAGTTTGGCCTTAGAGAAGGTAAAGGCACCACGGAGGCAGTGCTAACGTTACGGTTGATAGCAGAAGCAAGACTGAAGATAAATCAAAGCGTCTTAATAGGAAATGGGAAAAGGGTTTGACAATGTAAAATCGTACAATGTGCTTGAAACTCTGAGAAAAAGGGGATTAAGCTGCAGTGAATGACAGGTAATAGGTAATACGTAGTAGTACCAAGAGAGAACTATAATATTTGCAGGCCATTAAGGGAGTGCTCTGATTAAAAAGAATGTACGACAGGGATGTAGTCTTTCACCCCTAGCGTTCAATGTACACATCGAAGAAGCAATGATGCAAATTACAGGAACATTCAAGATTGGTTTAGGTTAAAGGATATGAATGATAACATTACTTTTCTCAGTGAAATCGAAGCATCTACTGAGTGGAATAAACAGTCTCGTGGGTACAGAATGTGGACTGTCAATAAATCGAAGAAAGACGAAAGTAACGGGACGTAGCAGAAATGAGAACAGCAAAAAGAAAAAAAAAATGGGAATCACGAAGTAGACGATGTCTAGGAACTCTGCTAGCTAGGCAACAAAATAACCCATGACAGACGGAACAAGGACATAAGAAGGAGGCTAGCACTGGAGAAAAGTGAATTCCTGGCTAAGGGAAATATTAATGTCAAACATAGAACTTAATTTGAGGAAGAAATTTCTGAGAATGAACGTTTGGATCAAGGCATTGTATGGTAATGAAACATAGACTTTGGGGAAAGAATTTCGGATGTGGTGTTACAGAAGAATGTTAAGGATCAGATAGACTGATAAGCAAAGGAAAGTGGAAGTTTCCGCAGAATCGGCGGGGAAAGGAGTACATGGAATTCACTGACGGGACATGATGATAGGACAGGTTTTAAGATACGAAGTAATAACTTCCAGGGTACTTGAGAGAGGTACAGAGGGTAAAAAATGTAGGGGACTGCAGATGTGGGAATACGTTCGGCAAATAAATGAGATCGTAGCTTGCAATTGCTACTCTGAAATGAAGTATTAGCACAGGAGAGAAATTCATGTCGGGCCGCACCAAAGCGGTTAGAAGACTGATGACCCAGATAAATAAATAAATAAATAAATATATGAAGATGGTATATGTTCTTTCGGACATGTCCGAAAGAACAAATACCATCTTCATATAATTAAGGCTCACTGGCCATTAACCTTCTTCTTTGCGGATGCACACGTATTGCCAGACTCTTATGGGACTCGGTAAAATTGTCTGACGCGAGTAATGAGTGTAATAGGCTGGGGCACTACGAATGTAGTGTGTGGACATGAAGTTGGGAATGTGGGTCTCACGGGGAGCGTGCCAGGGATAAGTCCCTGCAGTCGCACTATCCTCTGTGCCCTTGTTGGCTCACATGGACAGAGTGTCTGCTATGTAAGCAGGAGATCCCGGGTTCGAGTCCCGGACGGGGCACACATTTTCAACTGTCCACGTTGATGTGTATCAACGCCTGTCGGCTGCTTAGGGTCTCGATTTAATTATCATTTCAAATAAATGGTCGACGAAGTGTTTTTCCTGGTGTTTATTGTTTTTACTGTGACTCAGGTCTGTGGGTGATGCAACTCTCCCTAGTAGTCCACCATGTGCAAATCTCTTCTTCTCTGCACTATTATCACAATTAGATCAAGAAAGGCAAAATTTGTTTGTTTGTTTACAGGTACGTTCCTGCAGTAGTGTGGTGCATGATAAAGCCACGTCGATGAAACATCAAATGCTGGAAGGCGACGTGAAATGGATCCAGACCGAAATCTGTGTTGTAGGGTAGGAGTGTGGCAGGCTTAGGTTTACTGTGAGAATTCTAACAATGTGTAGCACATCTGTAAAGGAAACAGCTTACAGACCATTTCTACGACGCATTCGAGCATTTTTGATCTTCAACAGTTCACATAGAGTCGTCAGCACAGGAATCGTGCATTCGACCGTCAAAGCTGAGCGTGTCGTACTCACCGTGCTGCTGAACTCTCAGAAATGATGTGGCTTGAGCATAAGGTACGCGTGTCTCAACGGGGTTCGTGCTCCAACGTTACTTTCCGGCTTTGTCTGGCTCGCAAACAACACAGATTGTTATGAAACTAGGGGGCGTACAGTTCCTGCGTCAGTTCAATTAAAACGCATATTTCGTCCCTTCCCCGTATGCCACACATGATCTGTCTGTAATATATATATATATATATATATATATATATATATATATATATATATATATATATGTATATATATATATATATATATAATAGCTTTAGTACCCATGATCGTGTCGCAAGGGGAATGACAAGTTCCATAGTAAATACTATCCGTAAGGACATCAGCTTCCATTTCATCAGAGTCCATTACAAATAGTGCGATACAACATTTACAACAGTCTTACGCCTAAAGTAAAAATTATTTGATCATTCTCACATTTTCATTTTAGTGAAACTTTACGGTCATTCTTATTCGATCGCTGTTTCTATCCAGTAGAAAAATCTTTACAAATGCAAGATTAATCAGGAAACAGCAAAATATCCTACTGCAAGTAGTGCAAGTGCTGTTTTAAATTAAACCAATGAAACACAGACTATCCTGAGAGAGAGCGCACTTAAGTGTACGTTATAAAGCATACTTGTATTAAATCAGTAAGAAAGTCGCCGAACATATTAGGTGTAGAAAAACATTTGGATGCAGTCAGATATGAACCTGCAACAAATCTTGTATCACTTTGCAGCTCTGCTCGTTACACTACACTGAACTTCTATAGTACCCCATCTTGTCTTTTACGTTATTATGTTGCGGAAGCCTTAATCGCAGATGTGTTATTACCTGACATTTAGTTATAACAAATCGTACCATGAAAAATGTGTTCGTAGTGGATCTTCATGTGCTCTTGCCTTGAAACGACATACTTTGATCACACATCGCAATAAAGAAATTAGTTAACAACAAAGATGACATTTCCTGTCTGAGCCGTGGCGGCTCATATCGATACTGCCACTCTGGTGGTTTATCTTTCCCGCCACGGTCAGGGCGGTAAGCAGCGCCCTCTGGGTCCTACGCGGGGAGTAACGAGGCGAGGTCCTGTAGGGGGGTGTGCTCCGGGAGGTGGTGGAAGACGGTTGTTGGGCTGACGCAGCGAGTGTGCGACCGGACCTATCGCATGGAGGTATACAAGTTGGCTCTGAACGGAAGGCGCCGCAGCAAGCAGCGGGAAGCGGGCGTCCATAATTTGTGTGAAGGAGTAACTATTTTTGCATTGGATGTCGCAATGGTTCCCGAGAGTTGCGGTGGCTGCTTTCGGAGAAGAGAATTGGTGAGCGCTTGTGTCTACGCTCTTTTCCCTACGATGTTGTTGCCTGCCGTTATAAACGGGTGAAAATCAGGGGAAATGGTGATGTATTTGTGATTGAGTCTCACTTGTACTGTGACAGTTTAGAGGCGAAAACTGTGGTGGTTTCATTAGGTACGGTTCTTTGCTGTGCAACTAAGGGAGTCAGTTATTTGGGGTAACTCAGGGAGCACCATTATGTTGGTCTAAGGAATACGTTCTCCACGTTTTGTCTATGGCTTTGTGGAACGAAATCTTGGGGGAGTACACGTGTGAGTAATTTGCTATTGTATTGATAGTTATGTTGTAAAGACTGTTCTCTGGTGTGCTAAGTCACGCGCTAATTTGTAGCCAATCTAAGCAGAAGTTACCATTGCGACTTGCTTATGTGCTACTGTCCTTATGATTGGCGTTGTTTGTCTTTTGCTTATGGGTGTGCTCACGTTTAAAAAAAAATTACGGCTACTTTTCACAAGGGTGGTTTAGTAAGGAAATTGCTTAACCTTTTATCATTTGCTTGTCTGTCTGCCTATCACATTGGCTTTCTATGCAGTAACTGAAGGAATGTGTATGGTGGTTCAAGATTGTAGGCTGACTAGTATTTGAAATGGTGTTGAGGTTAAGGACGAGATCAGCACCCCTCAAACCCTGCGCGTGGTTAAATGTTCCGCTATTGGGGAGCCGGCTCTCTGTTCTTGGATTTTGTAAGGATACGTGATGAGTGCATCGCTGTAGTTTTTCGCGTGCTAAATTGCGGGGTGTCGGTGCCGTCCTAGGGCTAGACTTGATATGTATGTTAAGTTCAAAGGGAATTAACTGTACCAAACTTAAGAGAGCTTTTAGTTGTTTTAGGTCTGTACATGGAATGATGTTGATATTTTGTCGATTGCAGCAATAACTTCCGGTGTGGGGAGATCCCCTGAGGGACTTGTATTGTACTGTTGCAGTGCAGTCCATCTGAAGCGTGCTGCTTAAAACTTGGGACTGCAGCTCTCTGATGTTATATTTTACTGTTTAATCTTAAATGTCTTGGATGTAATATGGTTGTTGAGGATTATGTCTCCCTGGCTTACGTTCATATGCATGTTCATAAGACACGTCAAGCTTGATACTGCTATACACATTTGGAGAGACTCTCCTGGAACGCAGTACCCACGTCGGGCTGTCTGTGGTAGGAAGCACAGAGCCAAAAGCAGATTCAACATCATTTGTGTTGTGAACTTCCTCTCTATTTTAACAGAACTCACTAAGTTAGATTTATTAAACATCTATTGGGAAAAAACTTCCAGTTGCATTGACTGCAAATGAACATAGTAATTTACAATCATAAAGCTGTAACAAATTGATAGCGAGCAGAGTAAATACAATAATAAAATTGTAGCAGTAAAATATAAGCGAAAAAATTTCTTCCTCCAAAGAAGCTTCAAGATTTACCATCCAAAACAGAAGTATGTTCTTCAAAAAGGCACAATACAAAAAAGTCACTATACAGCCGGATCGCGGAGGAGCGCAGGGCACACAAAAGAAATAACCAGACAAATTGCTGTTAAATATTGCGACATTAACGAAACAAATAGTGAGTGAAAATCTTCGCGAAATTCAGAGACCGTAAATCTCCTAGAGGTTGGTCAGTTGAGAAACCAACAGGACGCAGAAGGAGTAAGATTAATAATCATTTAGTTGGCCGAGCAACACTTGCATAAACACATTTGAATAAATAAATCTAGAAGTTACTGAATTGGCACATAAGCCGGTTATCACTTCAACAATTTACATGGGTTAGAAAAAAATTAAAAGATAAACTGTAGTAGGAGCGCGATAATTGAGAAACAAATAAATATACCGGAGTGCTATAAAACCCAGTCTTGTCAAGACGTAGTTGGCACTACTCAAATCAATAATAGTGATTTACCACCAGAAGGAGGTTCGTACTTATTGGTCTGAAGATGACCACAGTAGTGGTTAAAACCGGTCACCGTAACAAATAAATTGTGATCAAGACTGTTTCTGATAGTAAACGATTGGGAATTTCTGAATGGAAGAATACATATCACTACTGAGAAAGTTTAGAGACCAGAAACGACTTTGCGACAGACTGCAGATCGATCTTACGGCCATATCTCGCGTAAGGATCGCGAGGATAAAATAGGAGAAATTTAGGTTTTTACTGCATGTCGGCAGCTCGTGGTCTAGGGGCTAGCGTTGCTGCCTCTGGGTCACAGGGTCCCGGATTCGAATCCGGCCGTGTTGAGGATTTTCTCTGCCCGTCTAATGTGTGTTAGTGTTGTCCTCATCATTTCATCATTATTTTTTAGAGTGACTAGATTGAATTGTGAAAAGGAGATGAGACTTGTGCGGCTGCTGATGGCCGCCCAATTGAGCGCCTCACAAACCAAACATTATCTTACTGCATACAGGCAATCGTTCTTCCCTTGACTCACTTGCAAGTGGAAGAGGAAAGGGAAATACTGTCAGTGATACAATCTACGCTCTGCCATGCAGTGTAAGTATGTAGACGTCGATGTTATTGTAGATGAAATTCCTGGGCCACAGAACAGCAGCACGATGCTGGGGTAGCCGAATCAGAATGTGGGAACCCACTGACGAAGTGCAGCTTAAGCCGCACGGATTCCAATGTGTATCACGGCTGTCAATGTGGAGCGGCAAACAAAGTTTTTTTCAAAATGATAGTTAAACCTTTATGCGTCGCCCCTCATACAACTACATGAATGTACTCATATTATTCGTACTTTGGCCTCCTCAGCGATTTTTGTCCTTCAAGATTCTTCAGTGTGTTCTCTCCAATATTCGAAAACCATTTTCCAATACTTCCAGAAATTATTTTCCTTTCTTTGCTAAAAATACATATCCTCAGCTAATTTCAAACTCCATTTCAGGGAAATCCCATAGCAGACCGTCGGCCTTACATATTGTAAGGATTAGCATTCGCTAAATAATAACATTGTCTCAATTTGTGAGAATCAAATAAAACTTTCTCTTTTCTTTTATAACGTAAACCAATATTAAGTATTACAGTCAGACAAATATAAATATCACGTTGAGAAATAATACTGAAGGGCACCAGAATCAAAACATTTATAAAGTAATGGAAACACGAGTTTTAATATGTGGAAGAGAGACATGATTGCCTACACAGAAATACATGAGTAAAATCCAATCAGCGGAAATGTGGTTTTTTAGAAAAATTAAATGATTCTCAAGATTAGACATAATACATAACGAACATAAGAATTAAATATTTATAGTACTGGGGAATGAGTGAACGACTCCATAAAAAAAATGGAAGCTGTTAACAGAATGAAGATAAACTGCCAAAAAGACAAGGCGTATAAGCCAGGAGGGAGAAGAAGTCACTGAAGATCTAGAAAATGATGTACATGTAGACAATATGGAACAATCCTCAATGTGAACTCGGAACAAGTCCAAACGACGAAGCGGAAAGAAAAATTTGATCCTCAGAAAGGGATATGGGAGTTAAACGCAAAATGCAGCCGAAAAAATGGTTCAAATGGTTCTGAGCACTATGGGACTTAACATCTGACGTCATCAGTCCCCTAGAAATAAAAACTACTTAAACCTAACTAACCTAAGGAAATCACACACATCCATGCCCGAGGCAGGATTCGAACCTGCAACCGTAGCGGTCGCGCAGCTCCAGATTGTAGCGCCTAGAACCGCTCGGCCACTCCGGCTGGCCGAGGTCTATAGAATGGCGTTGTAAATTCTGTGATTTGATAAGAGATGACGAGGTTCACTGCAGAATCAGCAAGGTAAGAAATACAGACGAGAAGAAGGGACAGGAAGATAGGACATGTGTTAAGACATCAGGAAAACTTCCATGGTATTCCAGGCAGCAATGGAGGGCCAAATCTGTAGAATAAGACAGAGACTGGAATTTATCCAACAAGTAACTATGGGCTTTGGACATGTGTACTGCACTCAGATGAATACCCAGGAGAGATACTCATAACGGGTTGTAGACAGTAGACATACTAAAACGAATACTGATCCACCTAGTTTAGCATCCGAATAGCAAGTCACGTGTGTGCAGGTGACACAGCTTGCAAACACAGAAAACTGTGGAACAAAGAGTGGTTGTATCACGTAACTAATCCATATGTTTCGTCCGCCGTAGAAAAACGCTATATAAAATACTTCAGTGATGGAATTGAGATTAACGTTGTTGGAGTGTGGTATTATGTTTTACTTTCAACATAGAAGCGATCTACTACCTAGGCTATGTTTCTTTGTAACACGAAACTTAACACATCTCCTGCACAACCTTCAGAAATGTTTAGAAGGAATTTCACTGTATATCTGCTAACTTCACTCGGTGATTTCACAGAAACTAGCTAAGTATTATGCCCTCCAAACAGTAATCCTTCTCTGAGGTTCCCTTGGTTGTAAAATAAACGTAGTAAGTTGTGATTTCATCCCATTTATTACGTATTAAGACCCGCTCTGACACACAACCGGTTAGCCAGCATTTGGCTGGAAAGAAACGAGACATCCATGGTTCGGACATCCAAAAACAGACCTGTTCTACTCCTTGCAGGATTAAAAACCTGGAAAAAACGCTCAAAAAGCACTCAAATAGTTTATCCTTCATAAATATGTATCATTCCTTTGTCCTTGTGCAGTCGCATGAGTCCCATGTTTACGTCTAGTTCTTGCGCTGTTAAGAATTTAGCCCCCCCCCCCCCCACCCCACACACACACACACACACACACACACACACACACACACACACACACACACACACACACACACACGGAAACGTAGCCTGTATGAGTTAATGCTTAATGCATTTGAATTTAGTAAAAGTATGTGTCTGAGTACAAACATGAGAGAGTACATAATTATAGTATCGTAATTTATCTTTACATAGCTTCATTTCTGTTGACTACTGCTGAGAACTGCTCCCACACTCAAAACCTACAATTACAGGACTTCCTTCTTTAACTGAATAAATAAAATTACGAATGTACTCTGCTAAATTAGTACCAGTTTATTTGAAAGACATAATTCAATTATCTATATTGTAAATAGCTCATATTTCTCTACTTATTCGTTACATTCAAAAGACAAAATATTTTATAATTAAAAGTACGCAATAGAAATATGCAGAAGCCCAAGAAACCTTCCAAAAGTGAACCAAACATTTGAAGCTGCACACAGGATGAGCAAATTCCCAAACGCATTTTGTTCAAACAATGTGCAATAAAGGATGCCTGGTTTTTCCTTTTAACTTACTTCTTTGCTTCTTTGAGATCTACTTGTTTCTTTTCTTCAGTTTTTTAAAATATTTGTTCTTCTGTATGCTGCAGTTGCCGAGAACTAAGAATTATTTCACTTTTGGACCAAAAGAGGTTGATTTATGTTAATCCATTATTTTTTCGTTTTCTCTGATATCTGCCACTCACTCAAGTTCCTTCCCATTGCACAGTTTTTCTCCGTTGCGTTTGCATCTCCGGTCTTCCGTGAGTGTCAGTTCTACACTTTGCCTCGGCTTTAGCTTTTATTTCCCAAAAGGAAAAGTTTGTAAGAGGGTTGAGAGGGGGATATGGAGGGGTGGGGGGTTGGTGGAGAGGAAGCGGCAGGGTGTTTCTGGTGGAGCGATCTCCGCCAGCGGTGGTGGAGATTTGTAAGCAGCAGAAACAAAGATAAACGCTGTCGCGTACTTCTTCCGCCCTCGCGTCGGATTGGGGTCGGCGTTTTAAGGGAACGAGACTGAAAGAATCGTTGCGACTCGAGCGCTCATCGGACTAAATGCATGGCGGCTCCCACGCGGGGGCGGGTCGCGAGGGCAGAGGGTGGAGCGGAGACGCCGCGGAGGCTGCGCCAGCGACCGGGGTCTGAATGGCGAAGTCCCGAGCACGCTCAGCAGCAGACAGCACTCACAGGGAATGCGGAACGCCAGGTACATGGCTCCGGGAGGTCCTTGGAAAATCGGAAGTACACCTTTCCCGATTTTCATTTTCGCATACTTACGTGCCACGTTTGTCTTAAACCAGTCAGCAGTTCCCGTTAATTGGATATTTCCGAAGTGTAAATTATTCGTTTATTGTCTTTGTTGAAATTAAACATTCAAATGAAGCAGCAATATAAATGTTTGTAAGACTGCAGCACAGTCTGAAACTGAAAATACAAACATAACAAACAACGTAACGAGCTAAAAACATTAATATTTTTGTCCTTGACGCGTTTCGGAGCCTTTGATTCATCATCAGAATCATTTCCGGCGTTTAGACGCGGACAGTGCTCCTAAATGAGAAACACCGGCACTAATTCAGAGGGTGGAGCAAAGCCTCCGGAACTATTCATAAGCAAACAAATATGTTTAGGTACTGATGCTCATCATTTATAAAGTCTGGCTCTGAAACACCCTAAGAAACACTTTCTTTTGTAAAACATGTCCAAAAAGTTAGTGTTGAGGCAGTCATGTAGAACCAGATGATGTAAGCATTGTTGTGAAACTAAGGATAGATGTAGAAAATAGTATTTTTTTTATTTTTTATGAATATTACTGACTGATTTTGCACAGAAGGACTAGCAATAAAATCTAAATAATAGCCTCATTCAGTTCTGTCGTTTCAGAATTATCTCACCTCCTCTTAACTTTGTACATCAACAAGAAAAGTTAAACAAGATAGAAAGTTCTAAATTCTTATGCATTTATACTGATGAAATCGTAAGCAGGAAGACCACAGAGGATAACTGCGAAAACGTTTAGGCTTGGCTACTTTTGCTGTAAAAATAATTGCGGACTTTGAGGGTATAGGAATGAAAAATGGCTCTGAGCACTATGGGACATAACTTCTGAGGTCATCAGTCCCCTACAAACCTAACTAACATAAGGACATCACAAACATCCATGCCCGAGGCAGGATTCGAACCTGTGACAGTAGCGGTCGCACGGTTCCAGACTGTAGCACCTAGAACCACTCGGCCACTCCAGCCGGCTATAGAAATCACTACGTTACCGTATTTTGATTTTCGTTCACTGATTCCTTATGGGAGAATATTCTGGTGTAACTCCTCGCTTATGAAAATTACTTAAACATGGTTGAAATGGCTCTGAGCACTATGGGCCTTAACATTTGAGGTCATCAGTCCCCTAGACTTAGAACTACTTAAACGTAACTAACCTAATGACATCAGACACATCCATGACCAAGGCAGGATTCAAACCTGCGACCGTAAAAACAGCGCGGGTCCGGACTGAAGCGCCTAGAGCCGCTCGGCCACAGAAGGCGGCTGGAAAAATTACTCATTCCACAAAATAAAGTAATTAGAATTATGACTGGGATTCACATACATACATATTGCAGTCCTCTCTTTAAGTAGCTGGACATGTTAACCACAGCCTCACGGTTCTTTAATTCATTTATGAAATTTTTTATGAACAATGAATCTAAATTTGAACAAATGAACACTACAGTACGTTTGAAATTACGTCTGTCACTTGGCGCTGGAGTGTTGCCACATTGGCTATCGCTCAGTTAAGGGCAACGCAAACATGGCGGGTCACTTTACAAGTGCTGAAATGCTGTCCATGTACCGCAGAGCAACGCCGGAAGCTGCCGCCGTCAGGTATGGCGGGAACGTGATATACTCTGTCCACAGCTGATTTTCAATCGCCATTGACTGGACTACGGCAGCCAACGCGTTTTGTAGCCCTAAATTTGCACTCGTGTCCTAACCTAACCACAGCTTCTCGATGCTCAATCTATCCGAGAAAACGACGGTCAGCAACCTGCAGCAGAACTGTCAATCACGCTTACTTTGCTCGCGGCGATTAAAGCTCATCTGTACCAGCAAACCCAAGACAGAAACAAATTTAGTTTTGGCGTTAAAAGCGAACTGCAACATCTCGCTTCTGCTACGCGGGATGACGCTATACCGATCTCTGAGCAGTCCTGGTTGGAACTCATTTACGGTTTATAAGCGACACAGGCAGATTCCAATAGAAAAAAATCCTGAGAGGAAGTCAAATAAGAGCAAATAAAAAAGTCAGTATGATGATGCAAATTGTTCCGACATAAAGTCAAGCACCGGCACACCGGTCAGGAACATTAAAGTGGAGAGGGCTGTGAAGACGACGTCGGCCAATAGTAAGTTGACCGACCCCTCTCCAGGACGACACCGAGGCAGCAGCGGCCTCTAGGCGAAGAGAACGTAAGCGCCGTGCCGCCGGGCCGCAACTCAATTGAAGACTATCCATTCTACCAGCTCTGCAGCAGCGACTTAGGAACTGTATAACTTCCCTTTTATTAGGAGTTGTCTATACTGATGAGATTTCTTATTTTGTTTGTCGCCCACTGCTTGAGACAAGTTGTTGTAAATTCTCAAAGTTAAGTATTGTCATTTATCTCATTGTAATAAAAATTCATTAATACGATTTGCTTGTATTGTCTAGCAATCCGAGCAAGCAGGTTTCCCAGGCACCCCATATTTGACAAGTGGGTAGGATCAACACAAGTGATGCGACAAAATATTACCATTATAGAAGCTTTTTTATACAGCAGTATTCAAAGGACTGTGACTGACGCCCGAACAACGGGCAACTGATATGCATCGTGACTAGAAAATACAGCAATGATAATGGCTAGGCATTAGCCGAAATCTGGATTTGTCAAATAAAATATGCAAAAGAAAGGACGACTGATTGCTGCGCTCTACAATTTATAAATATCTGAATTTTGTTGCAGAGCTCAAGTACTCTCCTTGCTCTGTCATTCATACTACAAAGCCCATATTCTCCCGTCATCCTACCTTCTACTCCTTCACCTATAGCAGGATTCCAATTCCGCACGACTATTAGATTTCCATCTCCCTTTACGAACTGAACTAACTGTTCAGGATCCTGATGTACTATCTCTTCATGTTCAGCGTGCGCGTTGGGATGTATTCCTGAAGTATTGTTGTCGGTGTTGGTTTTCTGTCGATTCTCTGTCCTACGTTTCTGTTCATAACGAATCCTACGCTGGTTATTCTACATTCGTTATTACATTTTTTGCTGCTGTTGATATTACCGTACACTCGTTTGACCAGAAATCCTTGGCTTCTTTCCATTTCACTTCACTAGCGACTCCTGTAGCTTGATTAAGCCTAAGTATCCCCCTTTCAGATTTTCTAGCACAATTCCCACGCTCAAGCTTCTGACATTCCAAGCATCGACGTATATAAATGACAGGTAGCAGAACCGCTTTCGAATTTAGATCAAAGATGTTTCTGCTTACCAATGCCTAATGTAGTGTACAGAAAACCTTCAGTAGAAATAGTGATTTGTACAGAAATAGAACGGAAAATAGGCGTCGTATAGCGATACCTTGAATAGAAATAGAGATTTGTATAGAAATAAAAAGGAAGGTGGGGTGAATGAGCGATAAAAATACTTTTACATCTTTATGCACAGGGCGTTTGAGTATCTTGACACTAGACGTCTAGATTAGATAGATCACGCCAAGTACAATACATTTGGTTGAGACAGAATGTTCGCTGACACTTCCCTGTGACGTTAAGTGTCCTTTGGTATTCGCCGTCCCAGAGATGATGAGATTTCACAGGGCTAGCAGGGTCTGCTAACTAGGTGCGCAGCCTTCTATCTACCGTATTAAATTGACAGTTACTTTCAATAAGAAAACCGTTGGAATGAGTGTCTCTAAGCGGAGAAAGATAGTTCAGAATCAGGTCAGGAACTGAATGATTGGCAACATACATTACATACTAAAGCTGCAGAATGCCTACGCCTTGCCACTTCTCAGCGGCATAACCAGTCTTAAAAGACATTTAAGTGAATTGTCTCTAACAAAAGATGTTCCCAATGTTGTGATCAATCACCTTACGACAGTTGTCGTAAACAGTGTTTGTGTGGGCGTACTGTTGCGATATTCCTAATCTTAACCTTTATCGGCCGGCCGGTGTGGCCGTGCGGTTCTAGGCGCTTCAGTCTGGAACCGCGTGACCCCTACGGTCGCAGGTTCGAATCCTGCCTCGGGCGTGGATGTGTGTTATGTCCTTAGATTAGTTAGGTTTAAGTAGTTCTAGGGGACTGATGACCTGTGATGTTAAGTCCCATAGTGCTCAGAGCCATTTGAACCATTTTCGTAACCTTTATCGTGAGTATGGTATTTCGAAGAAGTGACGACAGTAAATTACTAAGAAAATAAGGTTGACGTGCCATCGATGGCGCAATCATCATAGACGGAGCACAAGCTTAAATTAGGCAGGGACGGATAGGAAACCAGCTCCCGACATCCGCCACAATCAGTCAAGAAACCACGGAAAAACGTATTTCCGATCATAAGTCAGGGGTACGAATTGCAAGTTCTCTGCTTCAACAATTATCACACATCGTCTCGTGTTGGTAAGTTAAGTATGATGCTCGAAAACGTCTCAGTTTAACGAGTCACTGCATCCAGAACAACGATTATAATGTGGTAAACTTTAAGATATAAAAAACGCATAGAAATCTTGATGTTGCCGTTGACCTAGTCAATTACTTCGCGATCGCTTCTCTTTTACATATGTTAGGTCCCTGTAAACTTTTTCATGCCTACATGAAGCATCTTGCTTTTTTGGCTGTTCTGTGTCTCAGTACAGGAAAGATTAGACCGCTCCTCAACAAGGGTAAAACAGATTCAGTTTTCAGCATCAGCTTATCCGTCAGACGCAGATTGCAGTATATTTACCTCCAACGATATGAATTGATCAGCGAATGCACTATCATTACCATGAAAGGTTTCATTTCCAGTTAATGCACAGCTTTGTCGCCAGATGCTTCTGAGACACCATTCTGCAGGAAAAATTAGACACCTCATGAGGACTGAGAAGGTTGATTTAGGCCCCAGGACGGTGGGGATATGCAACAACCAGTACAGTTTTCTCAGAGAGACTTCGCACTATTGGGAGGCGCCGTATACAACTCTAGAGTTCTTTTCGCCTATCATGAGAATCAGTAGTAGCAGAATATGATCTGGAAAAGGGACATCGATTTGCCCTCGATGAAACATGTATTATTAAACGGTAAATGGTTTCTAGGACAGCGATATAAATGAAGCGACTGAGGCGAGAATAGCTGGTGACAGCCTCAATAAAGACTGTGGTGTACAGTCCGGTACAGCTTGGGAGGTGGTCATCGGACAGCTGAAGCGGCTGCAACAGATGCTAAACAAAAACATTACCTTTTATGGCGCTGAACTGGGCACCAGCGACGTCACAGACGGTAGCACAGCTATTTAAGGGCAGCAACAGCAGTCACATGACAGTCACCACTTGACAAAGACCTCGGAGGCCTCGGCCGAAAGCTCGCGGGTATTTAACCAGTGTATGCGGCTATAAGTTAGATCTGTCAGTGTATATCGACGTGGGAACAGTCATTCTTGCAACTTTTCATGCATTCTGTCACAAGCCGTCGTAATTCACTGCAGCAACTGGAGCTTGTAAATCTTCGACAAAGCTTTATGTGCACTTTGATTGAATTACTGTTTCAATTTCAGTTCAAAATGGTTCAAATGGCTCTGAGCACTATGGGACTTAACTGCTGTTGTCATCAGTCCCCTAGAACTTAGAACTACTTAAACCTAACTAACCTAAGGACATCACACACATCCATGCCCGAGGCAGGATTCGAACCTGCGACCGTAGCGGTCACGTGGTTTCAGACTGTAGCGCCTAGAAACGCACGGCCACTCCGGCCGGCTTCAATTTCAGTACCTTTAAACTAAACCATTTGTATTGGTTCGTTCGTACAGTGTACAACAGCATTAAACAGTTCCAAATAAACTTTTTGCTATCGTTAATTAAGTATCGATATGTTCGGCATATAATACAGAGTGTATGACCTGTGACACAACCTGTAACTGAGCAGTCTTGCGAAGGGGAAGGAGTAAAGCTTAGCGGACTCAAGAAGCGCCTAGAGTAAAGGATGAAGAAATTAAGTATGTTCGTATGGCGTGACCGGGGTAAAGAAACAAGAAGTTAATTATGCTGCTATGGTGGACCGGAGTGAAGAACGAAGAAGTTGGACATGCTGCGCCCCCTCTCTGAAGATTAGTAATGAGTTTAAGTAGTATAATGATGTAGTGGTAGGTTTTGATGCTGTTAACAGATTGGGGAAGCTTCACCAACATAGTATAGAGCTGCCTGTTAATACGTTTTGCAATGGGGTGGGTCTATAAGATTAAGTGCTGATCTTCTGACAAGTTTTACATCGAACAGAGTGGAAGGGAGTTCAGAACGCGATATAGGGAACACGACTATCCTAGCAGTGGTAGTGCACTAGGATCTCGTTTACTTCAGGGCAGTCTTAGCCTCGTGACATCTAAATTAATTTACAGATTCTTCAATACAAGAATAAAAGTTTAGTTTGATGTTTTGGAAGATCTAAAAATTTTCGTACATTGGCTTTTTCAGATTTTTGATAATTTTTTCAGTTGCTGTTGGAAGCAAAAATCGTGTGCTCTTTGCCGCCACTGCTTATAACACCAGATATTCAGTGACATTTACGGCAATTTTGAGTTTATTTTTCAATATGCTGTAATTTTCACACATGTAATAGTTGCTGTCGTATGTTACACGAGTTTGCCTTTTAGCTTTACTTTTTTCATTGATTTTAATCTTGATATACAACACTTATTTAATTTCCTGATGATTCTGCTGATTCCACCGCATGATATGGTGCCCTCTATCGGCCACAGCGTGCTTTACCTGGCCCTCTGGTCCTGCTGCATTTTGTTTCTGTCTGTATGAGTGAAAAGTTATTGGACCTGATATACCATACGCATTTCTTGATGTATGGCCTCTGCAACTGACTCTTGAGCTTATGTAACTGCACATGACATTTACTTTATCGCCTGTTTTGATGTCTTCAATTTTTATTATTTTTGTACGTGTTTGAACCTTGTAATTGTGTATACTTGGATTTGTATTATGGGAAAAGTATGCCGTCCCAAATTTTAATTACTGACAGATCACAAGACGGTGGGCTGGGCCCCAAACAAAATGTGAATACAAAAATAAAAAAATCTCCAAAACCGGCTACGAGATTTTTTCAGCAACCAACAAGCCTTTTAGAGTAATTTTTATGGCACAAGTCTTAAAACCGGTGTCAGCAAACGGCTGCAATCATCGCAGACAGCTTGACAGATGACGTGTCAGTTTCAAATACACAGGTGGGCAATGAAAAGAAGTCCGAGAAAATCGTTGCGTCAGCGCTCCAGACTGGTATGTCAGTAGCGTCTGGCGGCAGAGCGGCACATTAACTCAAAATGAAAACCGTAGTACATTCGCAGACAAATTCATATTGTTTCATATTGTTCGACGCAAATATAGTGCAACTGGCTATCGTAGTTTGCGTATGATGGAGAAGTTGATTCTAATATTCTGTTCTTTTGATCACCCTCTTCTGGTGAGAGACTATGTTTATAAGGACACGCGAATTCGCAAAACAATAAATGTTCGCATTCTGAAAATTGTCATTTACATCAAGAGCCTCTGCACGTAGTTTTAACGTCACTGCAATGGCAAAATGGTACTGTCCAGCGATACACAAACGTAATGTACAACCTTATGCATATGAAGTGTCTAAATGCTTTTTCTCTCCTTTTAAGCGTTTTTAGTGCTATTGTGTTCTCGGGACTATGTTTCATGTCCTTAGACTTGATTCAGGTTCCAAACTCTTTAAAACATGCCTCATTTGCATTATCACTTATAAAATGTAGTGGCTCAGTATTAACGCCAATAAGAAAAAAAGCTTCTTCTCTACTATTTTGTTGAAAGCTGACACTTTTGAAACTGTGGTTGTTGTTGAGGGACAGTTTTCCCCAAAACTTATTTATAGCCTCATAAATACACACTATTAAAATTAGACTACCGTATCAATTAAAATTACTAGTGGTGCATGAGGACATGGATGCAACTGAAATTAACACCAGCTATTGCAAAACTAGTAAGTACTTCTCAGTTTCAACTTTTATAGTCCTGTCTTCCTCAGTTGCGTGTAATATTACGGTATATTAATAATTTTTACTTATGGACCGTCTGACAGCAACTGAATAAAACACAATTTTACTGCCATACGCGTTTCGCCTTTATTTTCTGCAAGGCATCATCAGTGGCTGGTTGCGTGGACAATTTCCTACATATTACGCTCCTGTTGCATTTTTGGTGTTGTTCTTCTTCTTATGAACGCCAATTTGCGGTTTAAAACATTGCTTTAAAACAAGCGTTCAGTGCATAGTGTTGTGGAATGGGGAAACAAACCGCAAATTGGCGTTCATAAGAAGAAGAACAACACCAAAAATGCAACAGGAGCGTAATATGTAGGAAATTGTCCACGTAACCTGCCACTGATGATGCCTTGCAGAAAATAAAGGCGAAACGCGTATGGCACTAAAATTGTGTTTTATTCAGTTGCTGTCAGACGATCCATAAGTAAAAAGTATTAATATACCGTAACTTCTCAGTTTCATTTCTACAGGGTGAAAGATTCAAATGGTTCAAATGGCTCTGAGTACTATGGGACTTAACATCTGAGATCATCAGTCCCCTAGAACTTAGAACTACTTAAACCTAACTAACCTAAGGATATCACACACATCCATGCCCGAGGCAGGATTCGAACCTGCGACCGTAGCGGTCGCGCGGTTTCAGACTGAAGCGCCTAGAACCGCTCGGCCACACCGGCCGGCTAGGGTGAAAGAGACTGGTGTTGTATTTACGTAGCCTTGTTCACCGCCTGACATTACGAGAGTGGGAACCGCAGGGGTACAACTGCTAGCGAATCGTAAAACTGTTCATCGCCGAAAGGCCAAGTCAGGTACACAGTAAATGGGTGAGAAGTAGTGCCGGCCGCTGTGTCCTAGCGGTTCTACACGCTTCAATCCGGAACCGCGCTGCTGCTTCTGTTGCAGATTCGAATCTTGCCTCGGGCGTGAATGTGTGTGATGTCCTTAGGTTAGTTCGGTTTAAGTAGTTCTAAGTTCTTGGGGACTGATGACCTCAGCAGTTAAGTCCCATAGTGCTTACAGCCATCTGAACAATTTTTTGACAAGTAACGTAAGGAATGCTCCTTGTTAGATTTTGCTTTTCTAAATTAATACGGGAATGCACGACAGCCTCAAAGAGTGAACAAACTGTTGAACTCAAAGGAGGTCATTAGCAATTCAAGTCCAATTTTTGTGAGGGACTTTCGGATTCGTTCACAAAAATTATTTTCATAACAAGGATGAAGAGATGTGAGTATTTATATGCAGCTGACGCCATTGACCGACTTGTGAAAACATCCTGATGGTGAGAGACAATTTCTGTTTTGTGTCCTACTCTAAGTGAGAAATGTATATTACTAATCCCAGAAGCTGCTTTAGGAGAATGGAGATAGTTGCTATTGTTATGGATTTTTCATTGTTTGAAACTCGGAAAGTCTACAACGAGTAGCTAGTGAGAAGCCATTGCTGGCGGAACCTGCAAGATTTTGAGGAGGAGGGCAGGTACTCACTTCGTCTTAGATCTCCAAAGGGGGAATTTCTTTGTCTTGGACTATTGGAGAAACAGAGACGACGTCGCCTTGAAACGGCAGAGATGGAGAACTTCACCTAGAGCTTATCGTAGATGTCAGGGCCCAACTTACAGCTATCACCTGTCACTGCAGCCACCCTGTGAACCTTAGTGAAGATGAGTCGCATTTGTGAACATCGTGACGAAGAGATCACAAAGTCATTTGCTCCTTGTTAGATTTTTCTTTTCTAGATTAATACATACAGTCAGATAGTTGAACTCAGCATGCACTTAAACAACGGAGCTGCTGCTTTTATGTGCATTTCTGAATCTTTTCTTGTATCTGTCGACTTATTCAGCAGTCATTGGAGGTTTACATGGGCATAACTAGTTGTATCGATTAAGTCCAGTTTCGACCTACCTGCACCACAGTATTATACCATATAACGAATGATTCATCTGAACCTTCGTGCAGTTTACAAATATTAATTTTGGCTATTCAGTGACTGAAGTAAACGTAATGCATCTTAGTATTAAACAAGATTTGTTTCTGACCTTTCATCTTATTTCGTGGTTTTGATGAACCGCCTTCCTCACTATACTTATTTAAGCTACGGTTCTCATATTTGATTATGCCACCCCTGTTTAAATTCTGATTTTCATTAGTTTCCGTTGTATGATTTTTTTGTATCGCTTCACATGACATTGTGGGGAGCGGTCTGTCGATTGTATAGGGCACCAGGTTCAAATCTCATTAGCGTCTCAGGGGTATGTCAAACGCTCGACCATAGACTCATACTGTGTACAAAACACAAGCTGATTCCAGCAAAGAAGAAAACAGAAGTCAGTCATTGTTAATATGTAAGGCCGGTATCCTTTTCGAAAGGTGGCAGCTGTTCATATTGTAACATGATTCTCTTGTATTGCTATGAAATACTGTTTCATTTTCTGCCACTATTTAGTGACTGCTTCGTTTGTTGTATTGGACATGCGTGTGCAGGGCTTACGTTTTTTCTTCCCACGAAGATGCGCTCCCAGTGTAGTCTCAGGTTCTATTTGTCCTAGTGAGTCTATTAAGGAGCGCTTTTCGTGTAAGTTGGGCAGCAGGCTGTTCCGTCCTTCTGTTGGCAGAGCTGGCTCTTGCCCTCATTCGGTCAGAGGACACCGTATCGCCACTGCAATTCCCGGTGAATTATCCAGTTTCCCGTTTATGCCTTTTCTGTACGGCATCAAAGGATGGGATGCCGTGGCTCTACCCGACCACTGTAGAAATGTCAGTTGCTTTCTCCCCAAAATTTTGGTGTATCCAATCAAAAAGAAGTGCCCCCCCCCCTCCCAGCCAACGTGCTTGGTGGGAAGAGGCTGAACAACCGAGTAGACACTGCTCCAGAGGTGTTGCACGTTCATGTTTGATAATGTATATTTTGTACCCCAAGTGTGGTAAGTTTCTATTGCGTTCATTTTTTTCGTAAAATAAGTGAAAATGTCATCCATAACATTAGCAAGCACAATGATTCGTCCTCTCCATGGTATATTGCATTTTTCTCCTTAATTAAGCAGCTGATGGATTTGAACTAAGGTTATGGGCAGTTGATCTCCCGATCGCTGTCTGGTGGTGTTCGGGCCACGCTAGCCTATTTTTGGGGAAATTTAAGTGCCGCAAGAGCAATAGTTTGATAAATATTCAGTGAAGCTCGCTATTTAATCACTTTGCCTCGCAACTTAATGGTGTATAATTGGTTAAAATGTGTGGCTTTTTTTTTGGCAGGTTACCTTTGAATTTGTGAGCTGAGCAGATGAGGAGATCCTGTTTTGTTTTCTTTGTACCATTCTAACGTATAATTTGGTAAATCCCCACAGCGTTACCTTTGCCTCTTCTGGGCGATTAAACTGGTGGATCGTCTGAACCAGACCGGACTAGTTGCCCTGTAATGGTCCGATGCAAAGACGGTCTAAGTGTCGGCCTTATGGTACATTTTATTGTTTTATTGAAACTGAAAGAGCCCAAGGAATCCTAAATTCTCATGTCAGTATACAACAGTAGCTTTGGTCGGTTGGTTGGTTGATTTGGGGGAGAAGATCAAATACCGAGGTCATCGATCCCTTGGAATTAGGGAAGGATGGGGAAGGAAGTCGACCATGCCCATTCAAAGAAACCATCCCGTCATTTGCCTGAAGCGATTTAGGGAAATTACGGAACACGTAATTCAGGATGACCGGACGCCGGTTTGAACTGTCAAACCCCCGAATGCGAGTCCAATGTTACGAAAGCTTTATTTCAGCAATTTCTGAGCAAAATTTTCTCGGGCACAAACTAGCCATGCTGACATAAAAAAATTGGTAATGGAACTCCCTTCTCTTGAAATTATTTTGGTATAATGCCTTCGAAACCTCATGTAGCAAGGCTCTCCACTTTTCAGCACGGTCCCAGCAGTGTCGAGGCGAGCGGACACCACAATTCTGCGAGGCACAGCAGCTGTGCAGATGCACACCAAGCTATTACGGTAATTACTGGTACTGAGGTCGCGTCTGTTAGCTGATATGCCGCCCATGGGATGCCAGTTAGCTGGTTTTCTGCGGGTCTCACGGCGCTGTTGACAAACCACCACAAGCTCCGTGTCACCTGTGGGTAGCTGCGTGCGTTGATAAACTGTCAGTCATAATTATGGCTTTCCTTTTACAAAAAAAACTTATTATACTGTTGGGTATTATAAAAACGATAATTGATTTCAGTTTAAGCAGTACACAAATTTTTTTTGTCAATGAGCCCAGATGCTTAGTGAAAGCAGCTTCTTGTAATGGAAATGAACAGGGCTCACTTTCGCCACGTAATGTACTTCGCGATACACAGAAATTATCGGATTATTCGATACTTTAAAACTAACGCCTTACTCGATACAAAGGAGCACTCGGATTACTCGATATACAGACATTCTTCTCAAAGCACAAGAATTTTTCGTTTTTGAATAAAAAAATAGTAAGGTATTTATAAACAAATACAAAAATATATGAAACTTACTAACAGATTAAAACTTTGTGACAAACCACGGCTCGAATCAGGCAAATTGGCCTGTGTGTGTGTGTGTGTGTGTGTGTGTGTGTGTGTGTGTGTGTGCGTGGGTGGGTGGGTGGGTGGGTGGGTGCGTGCGTGCGTGGGTGGGTGGGTGCGGCGTCTGTTCTTTTGGACACGTTGGATATATAAACGTAATTAAGGTTTTGTGTCTTCAGACATAAAAGTTTTGCATTTTTAACCTCAATTATATTTAAAAACATTAACACATTTGTAACGTAACCAGACGTCTGGAATTGTTTTATATGTGGGAGTCGAATACTTCACAGAATGAGTTTATAGAGTATGGTGTGTCTTATTGTTATGTTGGAGCGAGAATAACTGTATAACGATAGGATGCAGACAGCTTGAAACCAGTCGAACAACTGACAACGTATTAAAAGCATCCAGCTATGACAATGTCCCTTAGTCAGTGACACCGTCAGCCCAATGCCTGTCAGTCTACTAGCAGACTGTTTACGTTTTGGACGTTACCGGTGAAGTACTCAGTTCTAAACTAGCATCTGCGTCACCATTAAAAGCGTTCATCGCGCGCGGAGTATTCGGGCACCTGGCGACCCAGTGACAGCTGGACCACCGGCTCTGACTCGGCGCGGCGTCCCCCAAATGGCAGCAGTCGTTAGTGGCGCCAGGAAGGGCGCGCCTCCGCCCAGCCGCTTTTCTCCAGAGATTTTAATGATCCCTCCTGCTGCGACGTGATACACAATAAGAGAGAGTAAACAATTAGAAGCGCGGGCGCGGCTCGGATTCAAAGACGTGATTAACGTCCTCGACTCGGCGCGTAACGACGCATTCGCTGCCCGCAGTCAGCTGCCAGAGGAGGTGCCACCTGCCACTGGCGGCTCAGTCGTTTCACACACGAGTCAGCCACGCACAAACTCCAGCCCAGTCTGTCCGCCGGTGTTTGAAAAACATACACAATTAGAGCTTCTTGTTGTGCCGGAGTTCTTCGAGTAATTGCTTCTCTGCGAACAGTTGATACAATACAGCTACAGAAAGTACGTATGTCTGTAGCAAAGTAACGAAGACATCTGACAATAAACGATGTGTCACTGTCATCTGCAGGCACCGTAAGCTGCAACGATTCTCAGCATGAAGCCACTGCGTCATCCAAGGCAACATTTTTATTAATTAAATGAAAGAACAAGTTACGAGTGACTGTTACCTGTCACTGTTTATTTATCTCCACGACGCGTTTCAAAGGTTTAAACCTCCATCATCAGGTTGATTTACATTTGTTAATATGACTTTTATGGGTGTGAGTTCTGTTACGAATTTTTGAAGGAGCTTGTGGCACTGTCTGAAATCCACCTGATGGTGGAGGTTTAAGCCTCTGAAATGCGTCGTGGAGATAAACCAACAGTGACTAGTACCAGTAAACTTGTTGTTTCATTTAATGTCAACAACAGTGGCGGTGAAGCCTAACCTAAAATGTTCACATTAAAAAGAATTATTTATTTATTGCACCTGATTTGATTAGCGGCATCAGGCTTTCTCTGACATCAGACTAGGGTTTAATACATACAGTATCTTTTTTACATCATATGACAAATAGTATAGAGTCGGTTTGAGCGTCTGTCCGCCCCTGGTAGCTGAGTGGTGCCGGGATGGTAACTCAGAACTCAGCGTGTTCGGTCAGAGGGTTAGCTACCCTCTGTCAAAGAAACTGGGTTAATGGATCAACGACGAACCGAAACGGGTGTCTTGCGACTTCCGCCACGAAAAGATGCAACAAACGAAAATTAACAAAATAAATGAGATTTAAAAAAAGAGAGATCACCGCGACGGAATGTCATAACTAGACCGCGGATTTTAGGTAAAAAACTATTTTGTTCCTGAGATCCTATTTGCATAAAAATTTGTACTTATGCGTTTCATGACTATTTACATTTAATAGCGTTAGTTCTGTAGGACCTAAAAAAGCCTGTTTCGACGTTAGTGCCTATTTTTGCCTATTTCGGCTTTAATATCCTTAAAAGTGCCTATTTCATCACATAAGACAGTGGCGCCAAGTTTTTCCACACTATACGTGCACAGTGCAGCAAGGTTTCATTGGTCTTAAGTTGAGCACGGATTAAAAAATCACAATGTTAATCGTAGACGCCCTCTATAGCTAAATTACTGCCCTTCGCGCATTTTCTCGCTGCTGTCTACAGGCAGTCCTATCAAACTATTCTGTTTCGTGAAAGGTATTATACGTGAATTTTCCGGTTCGAAAAATAATTTGCCAGTAGTGAGATGTTTTCATCTGAAGCACCGGTATATTCCTTTCGCTTGTTCAGAAGGGGCGGCCATCTGTCAGGTGCCATATGTCCAGCAACAAGTACGGTACTTCCCCTATCGCTCCCATGCACCGCAGTAAATAAAAAAAAAAGACACAGGTCATTGTTCACTTTTTCCCAGCGAAAACAAATCAGTACATTGTGTAGCGACCGACGTGTTAAGTGTTACTGACGTTCTAAGTGCAAAATAAATTCTAGTTTCTGTGTGAGAATACTACGCAATGTCGGAAACAGCTAGTTCATACTCATATAAGGCAGTGGCTGCAAGATTTTCCGCATTATACAACAGATGAGAAAATTATTTTCTGCCGAGCATGCAACAAGGAGGTTAGTTGATGTTTTTCATAGACTTATTTTCCTGTCGCTCAGGATACTTTTTTATCGCTATCCTTTAGTAATACGAAATACTCTTTATATGCGATTCTAAACTGCATTTCTCTTTTCTCTCGTATTAGGTTTCGAGTGTTAACAAATCTCACTTATCTCAGCATGCAGATGGAATCGCACATAAAGCTAATGTTGAACGAAAGTCAAAATTGAAGCAAACTCTTTTAACCAATAAATCTGGTGAATCCTCCGAAAAAAAAAAGTTCTGCAGTGATTTGTGACATGTACTTGTGGCAGCAAACATCCCATTTCGGAAACTAGAAAAACCTATTTTCAGAGCCGGCCGGTGTGGCCGTGCTGTTCTAGGAGCTTCAGTCTGGAACCGCGTGACCGCTACGGTCGCAGGTTCGAATCCTGCCTCGGGCATGGATGTGTGTGATATCCTTAGGTTAAGTTAGGTTAAGTAGTTCTAAGTTCTAGGGGACTGATGACCACAGATGTTAAGTCCCATAGTGCTCAGAGCCATTTGCACCATTTGAACCTATTTTCAGAGGTTTTCTTGAGAAGTACTGCCATTTGTCTATTCCTGCAGAGTCAACTTTACGTAAGAATTATGTGGATTGAGCTTACAATGCTGCATTGCACAGAATCCGACATGATGTTGGCGAATCTTGTATATGGATTTCTGTGGATGAAACTGACAGTCTTGGCCGTTACATTGCAAACCTGAGTATTGGCAAGCTAGATCCAGATGCTCCATCCAGGGCTCATTTGATTTACTCAAAACAGCTTGCGAAAACTAACCAACAAACAATAGCACAGTTTGTGAACAATGGGCTTAAGGTGCTCTACCCAAACGGAGTGGATGAGAATAAGGTGGTTCTGGCCGTCGCTGATGCTGCTGCATATATGATAGCAGCGTTTCAACTATTAAAAGTATTCTACCCATTGATGCTGCACGTAACTTGTGTAGTGCATGGGATCAACCGCATAGCAGAGCAAGTAAGGCTACAATTTCCTAAAGTAAATAAAGTAATATCTATGGTGAAGAAAATTTTTGTTAAGGCACCATCAAGAATACAAGCATTCAAAGAACAGCTTCCAGATGCCCCACCGAGCGAGGTGGCGTAGTGGTTAGACACTGGACTCGCATTCGGGAGGACGACTGTTGAATCCCGCGTCCGGCCATCCTGATTTAGGTTTTCCATGATTTCCCTAAATCGCTCCAGGCAAATGCCGGGATGGTTCCTTTCAAAATGCACGGCCGACTTCCTTCCCCGTCCTTCCCTAATCCGATGAGACCGATGACCTCGCTGTCTGGTCTCCTTCCCCAAAACAACCAATCAACCAGATGTCCCATTGCCGCCAGAGCCTGTTGTCACCCGCTCTGGCGAGTGGCTGATAGCAGCAGAATACTATAGTACTCATCTTTCAGCTGTCGAGAAGGTGGTTGAAAATATACGGGAGGATGCTGCATGCGTAACTACAGCAATGGAGTTACTCAAAGATTCTTCTTTAAAACGGGACTTATCTTACATTAGTGCCCACTACACATTTATGGCAAGAATAATTTCACAATTAGGAGGCTCAGGGAGATCTATCTGTGACAATATTTCTTTGCTTGAAGAAGTGAAAATGAAAATTAATGAAGCGCCATGTGAAGTAGGGGAAAAAGTACGCAAACGGTTTTGCAGAAGAACACTGGCCTGAAGGAGTTGTGTGCAGCTGCCGACATACTTAGTGGAAAATGCAGCAGTCCTGACTGCAGCATTCCTGTCCAACATGTGCCGAAAATGAAGTACGCCCCTGTCACATCTGTTGATGTATAAATTGATTCAGACTGACAAGTGCCACAGTTTTTCACTAGAAAACCTAGAAAAGATTTTGGTTAATGAACAATGGTCAGAATAAGTGAAACTACGAATCTATTAATTAAACCATTGCGACATCATTTTTACGGAGATCTTTATCTTGCAGGAACTCAAAAATATTTGGAGTTATGTTCAACATTATGTTGTAGATTGCTGTGCTCTGTAACTGTATAAATATTCATTCTCCTTGTTTTAATGACTAATAAGATGTTCATACTGTCAACACTGTGTATTTATTTTAATTTTCTCTGCATCTTTTTATTAGAGCCTATTTTAGGTTTTATAAAGCCTAAATGAACTAGTGAAGGACCCTATTTTAGGTGCCTAAAACACACTTTTTTATGACCTAAAAATCCGTGGTCTAGTCATAACCTAATGGCCCGGGTACGATTCCAGGTTGGGTCGGATATTTTCTCCGCTCAGGGAGTGGGTGTTGTGCTCTCCTTATCATCCTCATTTCATCCCCATCGACGCGCAAGTCGCCGAAGTGGCGTCAACTCGAAAGACTTGCACCAGGCGAACGGTCTACCCGACGGGAGGCCCTAGCCACACGGCATTTTCATTTCAATTTGAGCGTCTGAAGTTGCAATGCGACTAAATAATGTTGACTATGAACCAACAAAGTTAATGCTGGCAGTACTTGTACTACTCCTGCTGCTGCGACTAATAGTTATAACAGTACTAATAATAATAATATTAGTAACAATGACAATGATAAAAAAATGATAGTGACATATATAAAACGAATATGAAGGTACATGAGATAGAAGTTTTCTGATGTAGCAAGTTATGAGGCAAAGAAACTAAAAGAGGCTGCTCCAGCTAAAAACTAAATATCCAGATGTCAGACACTCAGATCGGTATCAAACGTTGTATGTCGAAAGAGTTTCAACCAAAACACCGTTTAGATCGTCTTACGTGCTGTCGTCCAGTAGAACATATGTAAACGGCTATTAAAAGTAACACCAGAACTACGGAACACAGGAAAAACGTATCAGTTTGCGTTGTTATGTAGTTGTTACGTGGTTGAGTTAGAAGAGAATGAGGGCATCGAATAAAAAGGTCCCGCGTTCAGACCCCACTCATGACAATCATTTTTAACTGTTTTGGCGTCCAACTGTTGTATGCGAGAACATTTTCCCGACATGTAAAAGGACTTTTCCGAGTTCGTAGCAACGTTTTTTCACTTCGGTTGTTGATAGTAGTAACCATATATGAGACAGAACACCACACCTATCGATACATATCTAATTTATAGGGTTATTGCTTTCAAATAACGAAGCGAAAGCAGAGTGCCAAAAGAATACTGCTACAATCTCCGAAAAGCCCTTTTACATATCAGGAAATTCTTCTTCCACATAACGGTTTCACGAATAAATAGTTGTAAACAGTTGTAATCGGTGAGGTTCGGATGAGGGACTTTTCATAACACATCATGCTCTACCAACTCACCCACGCGAGTTCTACAAAATAATTAATCACAGATACCGTTTTCATGTGCTCCGTAGTTCTGGCGTTAATTTTAATTATCATCTACGCATTTTGTACTGGACGGCAGCACATAGCATGAACGAAATCGGTGTTACGCTTTATAATCTATCCGATCTGGGTCTCTGACATATGGACGTTTGGGTGTAAGAATTGTGGGAAATGAGAAAGATTTGTTTGGGAAAAGGATATACAACAGTAAAAAGTACGTGCACGCACAATGTTAAGCCTTCTTATTGCTTCAGTAGATGTGTCATTAACTCTCTTCTGAAGCTGCAGATGATATTCAGTTCTCTAACATAATGCAGGAGGTTGTGCCAGGGTCGGGTTCCTGCTACTGAGGAGGACTTCAAGGAAGTGGCTGAACGATGAAGAGCAACAGAAAGATTTTTCTCTAAAGGGAATGGGTGTCTGTCACGTTTTCTAGACGAAATGTGTAAGGTCGTGGGGAAATATGACGGACATTGGTAAGACAATAGAGAAGACAATGGTTGGAAATCTCCGGGTTTGTCTGCTCGCAGCCAAGATACAGGGTGTTTCAAAAATGACCGGTATATTTGAAACGGCAATAAAACCTAAACGAGCAGCGATAGAAATACACCGTTTGTTGCAATATGCTTGGGACAACAGTACATTTGCAGACGGACATACTTTCGAAATTACAGTAGTTACAATATTTAACAACAGATGGCGCTGCAAGTGATGTGAAAGATATAGAAGACAACGCAGTCTGTGGGTGCGCCATTCTGTACGTCGTCTTTCTGCCGTAAGCGTGTGCTGTTCACAACGTGCAAGTGTGCTGTAGACAACATGGTTTATTCCTTAGAACAGAGGATTTTTCTGGTGTTGGAATTCCACCGCCTAGAACACAGTGCTGTTGCAACAAGACGAAGTTTTCAACGAAAGGACCGAAAAGCGATACAATAAAGGATCTGTTTGAAAAATTTCAACGGACTGGGAACGTGACGGATGAACGTGCTGGAAAGGTAGGGCGACCGCGTACGGCAACTACAGAGGGCAACGCGTAGCTAGTGCAGCAGGTGATCCAACAGCGGCCTCGGGTTTGCGTTCGCCGTGTTGCAGCTGCGGTCCAAATGGCGCCAACGTCCACGTATCGTCTCATGCGCCAGAGTTTACACCTCTATCCATACAAAATTCAAACGCGGCAACCCCTCAGCGCCGCTACCGTTGCTGCACGAGAGACATTCGCTAACGATATAGTGCTCAGGATTGATGACGGCGATATGCATGTGGGCAGCATTTGGTTTACTGACGAAGCTTATTTTTACCTGGACGGCTTCGTCAATAAACAGAACTGGCGCATATGGGGAACCGAAAAGCCCCATGTTGCAGTCCCATCGTCCCTGCATCCTCAAAAAGTACTGGTCTGGGCCGCCATTTCTTCCAAAGGAATCATTGGCCCATTTTTCAGATCCGAAACGATTACTGCATCACGCTATCTGGACATTCTTCGTGAATTTGTCGCGGTACAAACTGCCTTAGACGACACTGCGAACACCTCGTGGTTTATGCAAGATGGTGCCCGGCCACATCGCACGGCCGACGTCTTTAATTTCCTGAATGAATATTTCGATGATCGTGTGATTGCTTTGGGCTATCCGAAACATACAGGAGGCGGCGTGGATTGGCCTCCCTATTCGCCAGACATGAACCCCTGTGACTTCTTTCTGTGGGGACACTTGAAAGACCAGGTGTACCGCCAGAATTCAGAAACAATTGAACAGCTGAAGCAGTACATCTCATCTGCATGTGAAGCCATTCCGCCAGACACTTTGTCAAAGGTTTCGAGTAATTTCATTCAGAGTCTACGCCATATTATTGCTACCCATGGTGGATATGTGGAAAATATCGTACTATAAAGTTTCCCAGACCGCAGGGCCATCTGTTGTTGAAAATTGTAATTACTGTAATTTCGAAAGTCTGTCTGCCTGAAAATGTACTGTTGTCCCAAGCATATTGCAACAAACGGTATAATTCTATCGCTGTTCGTTTAGTTTTTATTGCCGTTTCAAATATACCGGTCATTTTTGAAACACCCTGTAGATATGCATGTGATGTTGGAGTACTATCAAAAAGTCGAATATCACAGATATAACTAACACAGGCAATCATAACCAGTTCCATGGGCCGTGATCTTTACTGAGAAAGTCCTTGCAGGCCAACAGCACTGTAACTAATAATTCGAAGTGTAAAGAGTTTGTTGAAGTTTATATTTTAGGTGAAGCGGGATTAGCTTTTTATATACTACCTGACAAAAGAAGTGAATCAGCTAGAGAGAAAGAGAGTACGAAAAGAAACGAGGCCACTGTTGAGAGAGGGGCGATTTTATTTCTTTCATAAAAAACAGTCGAATTTGCTAGTAAGAGCCCACTTAACGGTACGACGTTCCGTCCCGCAGGTCTGGATGCATTTACTGAGTCGTTTGTTAAGAGTGTCATAAAGTCGTTATATTCTTTTCATAAAGCCGTTGTATTCTCACCTAAGAGAAACTGGCTCGCAACTGTTTATCTGGTCCATTTTATCCTGGATAGTGATACTGGAGCGGACCTGATTTACGGGCTCAGCTCACACACTTTCTATCGGGGACACGTCTACGCTTCATGCTGTCCTCGCCAGTACCTCAAAATTGTTATGGCAGTTCATAGAGACCTGTGCCTTACGCAGAAGAGCATTGTTCTTATGGAAAATGTCATCACTGAACTATCGAACGAGAGGAAGTAGGGTACCAGCTACTTTGTACTGTACCGTTGATCCCTCAGTTACCAACAACCGTGACTTGAAGTCGCGCCCCTCCAAACCACTGTAATAACGGCACTTTCCCCCAGGTCATCACCACACAGGCCGGCTGGGGTCACTTGGGGATGCGCAGAGCAGTGAATCATCGCTGATTACGATTCGGCGCCATTTATCGGCAGTCCGTGCTATCCAGTCACGTCACCAGTCCCAGGCGCAAACAAATCTGTTGTGGTGTTAACGGCACCCTACGCATGAATTGTAATCACAATTTGGTTGCTGCTAGTCTCCGACCACTGATGAGAGATGACAAAGAATTTTGAATGGAGTCAATTACTTGTTTTCTAATAACAGTCGCAGATGTGAAAGCGTTTAAGATTTGCTCGGTGCGCAAAGTGGCGATACTTACTTGCAGAGGTCACGCGTAGTCGGCTTGGCCAACGTTCCGTCCAATTGCCCGAGGGGTCTATACACTGCAGGACTGGACCAGCCAGTCAAACGGAGTCCCCCAATGAGGGCCCTTTCAAACTACATTATTGCTGATAATACTTCTCAGAGAGTTATTCGTCTTCTCCGTGTGCATCAAAGTGATCACCCGACATCTGACAATATTCACGCCTCTCGGATATCCTACCAAATGTGGTAACAACACTGATGTTCTCTGGCGGCAGTTCAGCCAGGCACAGAGAATTTATGCACCGCCGATGGTGTCTACGTGTACAAATTTAAATTGACGACCGACTATGTCATTCGGGTTATTTGCTTTTTCTATCAGGCAGTGTAACTGAGCTTTTTGTGACAGTTTAAAGGAATGTTAGGCCTGCAGCCGGTCGTTTACTACATCCCACGATATTTAGGTTTAATCCGATGGTTCTCCTGAGGATGACTATTAGGTAATGAGTCGAAACTGTGGACTGTTGTACGCAATGACTGGCTGCAAGCGCGAAATATCTTTGGTCATTCATTTCACCAGGAAGGTTTAAAAACCACACCGCTGCAGAAACCAGGAATTCCTAATTTCTCGTACAGCGGCCTTGTGAGTTAGTCTTTCTCAGCATGTCTCCAAGCACTGCTGAAACTTTCCTTTCAGTGTAGCTGAAGTTTTCACCTATAACTTTTCGAACACTACCACTGCTGCGCACACTGCGAGTGGAACTATGACGACTATTATTTCTACTAAAAATGTATAGTACCAGTGGCAGGTTGCCGAACAGTTCTCCTGAATGGAAAACGCCG
Source organism: Schistocerca americana (assembly GCF_021461395.2). Classification (NCBI taxonomy): domain Eukaryota; kingdom Metazoa; phylum Arthropoda; class Insecta; order Orthoptera; family Acrididae; genus Schistocerca; species Schistocerca americana. The sequence continues at coordinate 176,571,260 of NC_060122.1, read as the reverse complement.
CATTAAACCGAAGAAAATTTATTTTTATTCTCGTTGTTTTCGACTCTGAGGATAGCCTCCTTTTTTCCCCTTATACTACTGTTAAAGGGTCAAGGGCCTCATAGGATGCAGTTGTTTCAAAAACAAATAAGTGATACTGAATTGTGAGTGACGTTACGAGACGAAATACAAATATACGCTAGTAATAAACACAACTGTAATGTCGCCTTTTCAGCCAACAATAGTTTGCAAACAAAATTTTTTATAATTTAAAATCGACTCGTTTCCCTTTCGAAAACTCTGGTGGCTGTAAGATTTTCTGCGACACCTGCTCTTCTTACTACAAATGACAAACAGGACGTCCCTTTACAGTCAGATATAAATAATATCTTTTAAGAAAAATTGGCACTAGTACCCAGAATTCGTCTTTTGCCGACCACCTTCTGATTACAGGTCACTCGCCTAAAGCTGTTTTCGATGTTAACACTTTGCACACAGAGAATAAAGGGCGTACATTGGATGTTCTCGAAGAATTACAATTTTTTAAACTTCTTTCTCCAAATGATGGCGTCATTATTAATGAGTAGCTACAAAGCTTCTTCAACGGTATATAGCCGTTACCTGATATTTGATTTCGTGTTCCCTCGTGCAGTTACCGAAATGTTTTTTCTATCTAAGTTGACTTATAATTTTTTGTTTATTAAATGGTTTATATTGGCTCTTCTACACTCTGAGTTATTCAGCTCTCTTTATAATTGTATAATGGCGTTTTCATCCTTTACACTGTACTTCTAAGCTCGTATGTAGACAAAATTTTACCATATCTGCTGCTGTCAGATAAAACACTTCCTTTTCCTTCATGTACTAAATAATGTTCATCATAATTTTCGTCTGTCTATATTTTGAATATTAAGTAGCCTGTTTGTATTTGCAACTTTTGGTGTAATTTTAACCTGCTTGCATTTGCTAACTTGGGCGCCCAGTCTGATGATACCTGTAGTTCGACATGTGTGAGCAGCATACTTCCACGTATCCTATTTCAAAAATTTTTTGACTAAGGCTTTACCGATTGATATTTTTTGTATACGTGACATGTGAGTACTGTTTCTTTCTTGTACTGTTTATCAGTTTTCAGCCTTTAAACTGTACTTCTAAGCTCTTACGTAGACAGAAAGTTACCATGTCTGCTGCTGTCAGATAAAACATTGCCTTTTACCCCACTAAATAATGTTCATCGTAACATCTGTCTATATTTTGCATGTTAAGTAACCTATTTGTGTTTGAGGCTACTAGATAGAACTTCTGGTGTAAAGTTCATCTGCACACAATTACTAACGCGGGCGCGTCAATCTGTTGCTACCTGTGGCTCAACACGTGAGAGCACCCCATAGTGGCTCGCCTCCCATATATTATTTTTCAAAATTTTGTGACTAAATCTTTATCGCCTGATATTGATTTTATACGTGACATGTAAGTACTGTTTCTTTCTTGTACTGTTAGTCAGTAGTTACACTTAGATACAAAAGTTTCCCATTGTTATGATGACGATGAACGATATGATTTATCACTGCTGCTTTGTCAGTAACGTCAATAATGTGCTGGCAGCATGGCCTGGATCTGAAACGACAAAAATTATTAGAACCAGTTGGTAAAAAATAATATATATTGTACATAATTCGCTGTACAGGATTCTTCTTGGCTGCATACATATAATTATAAACACATAGCTATTGAGGCCTCACTTAGGCCATACGTTACTAAGAATCTTGTTAGAAGTTGCTTCGCATCAGCTGAAGGCTATGCTACTTTACTACTGGACGCCCCGAGCAAGAGAGGCCGAGAGCTCGCTAGAAACTTGATACACGCCGCGGAGCGGCGCTAGCGGGCTGGTAGCGACTCCCGGGCCCAACGATACTAATACGGACCGCCGTTGATAACTGCAACCCCTAACAAGTGTGGTATCGAACGTTGATACCACACCCATAATTATTGTACTTACGTTTAGGCCAGTTTGAATATTTTACTTCTGATGAAGGCACTCATAGTAGTGCCGAAACCTAGGTCAAAAGACTTATTCTTTCCGACCGTGGGCGGTGATTGCTTTAATTATAAGCGGGTATATTGATGGTATGATGCTCAAATTAAGGTTTTTGAATCTGATATCAACCATAAGTCTATCTAATACTGCACTATGTAGTGTTCAACGAATATTGTTCCTATAGATTCACCTGATGATGGAGAGGTTATCACAAACACAATATCTTGAAAGAAAATAACAAAACCAAAATAGTGCAGTCAAAAAAGACAACAAACCACTACAGCTTCTTCCACGTGATGTGTGTGAGTAGAACTACTGAGGGAGCGGAGCTGGTAAATCACCATAGTTAAGTTTCATAGTGAATATCAACAGATAAAGGGTTTAGTCGTCGTGTTTCTTTTAAGGATTAGGATACTGCTTGTTCCGAACTCCAAAACAAAATCATTCCATCTTGGGCTCAGGAGCGTTTGGCAGCGGCTGGTCGATGAAATGTAGTAATACTTTACCACATCCGATATTTAGGAATTCTTTTATTAAGCAACCAGTTTCGACGTTCCCGTCACGTCATGGTTCAAAAAGTGGCTCTTAGCACTGTGGGACTTAACTGCTGAGGTCATCAGTCCCCAAGAACTTAGAACTACTTAAACCTAGCTAACCTAAGGACATCACACACATCCAGGGCCGAGGCAGGATTCGAACCCGCGACCGCATCGGTCGCGCGTTTCCAGACTGTAGAGCCCAGAACCGCTCGGCCCGTCACATCATATTCAGGCCTGTACACTCGTGCATGATTAAGACCAGGAAGTTCTTCACACATGTGACAGCAACTGACAATTACAACACAAATTGAAACGTCCTGGCAGATTAAAACTGTGTGCTGGACAGAGACTCGAACCCGGGACCTTTACCTTTCGCGGGCAAGTGCTCTACCATCTGAGCTACTTAAGCACGACTCACGCTCCGCCCTCACAGCTATACTTCTGCCAGTATCTCGTCTCCTACTTTCCAAACTTTACAGAAGCTCTCCAGCGGTTCGTGCCCGTATTAGAGAAAAATCCTTTCTGTTCCACTCCATCGTTCAGCCACTTCTTGAGGTCTTCCTCAGAAGCAGGAAACCGACCCTGGCATAACCTTCCGCATTATGTTAGACAACTCAATAACATCTCCAGCTTCAGAATAGAGGTTTTATTTATTTATTTACACGTCAAGTTTCTTAGGACCAAATTGGGGAGCAAATCTTCAAGGTCATGGAACGTGTCAGTACTTGAAATTAACATAAAAGTAATAACGGATAACAGATAAAGATAAATGTTTATGAATGAACCGTGGTAAAATTTGCTGTTTTGAAGAGCGCTCCACAGCGCGTAGTGTGAAGCAGTCGGCCTCCGTTTCTGGCGGTGGCGCCGCTGTGGCAATCACAGCTTTGGTGTCTCCCTCTGGTGGTAAAGGGGAAAGGTTGCGTGTTCACGTGCATTTAAGTGGCGCTATAAGCTGGCCAGTGGCAGTTGGTCAGTCGGAGTGAGGCTGGGTCAGTCTCGCGTCACCAGTTGTTGATCTGTCTCTCGTTCGCATTTGTGTGGCAGTTAGTGTCTGTCTGTCGTCGGAGTGCTAGTATGTCTGTCGTTTGGATCAGACTTTAAAGCCAAAAAATGAGAGTCTTGCAACTCCAGCAGTAACAGAACTCAGTTAGTGACCGCCCGGCCGGGCTGAGTTCCTGCATTTGAGTCTGCGCGTTGGCCGCCAGTCTGCTCGAGTTGGTCGGGGAACGGTCATTGGCGGTTGGATCGATCAGTTGGTCGGTCGCGCACTGAGACACAAGATGACTTGTCCACCTTGAGCGTCGACGCATGTGAGGTCGCCGCGGGAGTCCAGTGAGCGGCGCCGTATAGAAAGGGGTAGTGGCTTCTCGGCGACACGAGAGCAACAGGAGTCAAACCACGACATCGGTCTGGCCGGTGGGAGCTGCTGCGCCAGGTCTTCGTCAGAAACTGGAGTTTATTAGAAGTTAAGTGATTGGAGATATGTTATCTCATTTACCTGTTAAATTCTACTTGTTTAATTCTACTTGTTTTCTTGGTGAGTTCACCAGCCGCTTTGTTTCGGGGTCGTCCCACCATTCTTCTCCGTTTGCCCACCAGCGGGAAGGTGGTTATTTCTGAATTGGGTGGTCTGTTTTCCCCTTGTGGAGTAGGGGTGGGTTAGAGCAATCTGCGGTTCGGGTTGTTCAATAATCCCCCTGTCAATATGCCACACGTTAATAGTTGCCTCTGTCATGTTTGTCGAATACGGTGTTAACGAATTTATTGCGTAAGGTGTAAAGGCCGAATTCCTGAATCATGTTTTTATCTTTCCTATCATCTTGAGAGGCGGAATATGTGTAATGTAGAGCATGTTTGTACATTTTATGTAAGACTGCATTTCATGGGTTTTTATTTAAATGGTCATTTTAGTATATAAACTTGCCACCCTTCCACCGTAAGAGTTTTCTTTTCAAAACAAGTTGCACTTTCGGTGACAAGTAATTTTTTTAGATGTGTTTTGTACTATTTCCATCCCTTCTACGGGGTGCATAGTTTATTTGTTTGTGTGAGTTGTTAAAATTTTTAGTTTAAAGTAATCTGGTGTGTTGCAGATTGGCACCACTGTAGTCTTTCAGAGGTTATTGTGAGCGGTCGTGACTACGGCAAGGTTCTCAGCCCGAAAGCTCATACTGCCTCTGAATAAATTGTAACTTCATATTTAGAGGGTGCTTTCTGATTATAATTTTTAAATCTGTTTTTTTTAAAAAAAAGGGAAGGGTTTTTAGGAATAAAATTTCCATTTGTGGAAAGACATTTGTTTTCATCAGTTACCCACTGGCAACTACTTCCACGCTCACATAGTGTGATTAAATGTGTTAATGTTCTTGATGAATCGCTAGTAAATAAAGTAAATTCTTTAATAAAAGATTTTGAAAGTAAAATCATGGTTTAATCAACCTGAAAAAAGTCAATCGATAAGTTTAAGTAATCGCAATCATCGTGTGCAGATGTAAAGTGTACGGAGAAATCATTGGCTTGGCTTTGCGCAGATTGAATTCTACGACTGTTCCAGTCTTTGCATCGTAAGTAAACGCAACGGGTAACATCGACGTCCCAATCTCCTGCGAGTTATACTAGATTTATAGAGTGCTTTCTATCCTGTCAAAAAGGTTATTGGAAAGGGTGGTGGACGGACGGGGTTGGTGTGCGGGGCATTCGGTGGGTAGAAAGCTATGCTTCTGCAGAGTATTGTCCTTTAGACGAATGGGAAGACTGCCAGGTTTCTTCCAATTTCTGTAAGATCTTCAGCACAAGAATTAAACCAGCACAAAGTAATTTTGTTTAGTAAGAAATGCTCTGGCACACTACCTGATCAAATGAGTCACGACTCCGTTTTCTGTGATGAGGGACAGAGCTGCGATCCATTTTTGTTGCAGCTTCTATTTCTATACACTTTTCGTCAGTACAGGGTGCAATCCGGCTAGATTTTGACCTTAGTTTATGGTGGTATTATAAAGCTACCGCACTTCGCAGTTAAACCATATTACGGAAGAGGGAGACTTCAGAAGTTTCTCGCCGGACTGCCACCCTGCTAGCTACATTGCAGAGGGGCTCATCGCGAGCCGAAGTACAGGAAAACTTGTCCACTGAGAGCCCTCAGATGTCCTGAGTGGCGGCGACTCACTACGTCACTTTTTTTGCACGCGCCTGACGGATGGTCGATTGTCCTCTTACGAGCCGGCGCGCGCTCTCTGAGCATCTCGCTCGTCGGCGCGCAGTCATTTCGAATTCAACAGGCAATCTCTCTGCTCCTTGTGGCTGCTTTCCCTTTTTTTTTCGCGGCCCCCTCTGCGCGCGGCCGCGGAACAAAGAACAGAAGAGGCAGGTGGCTGTCACGGCCGCACCGCTACACGCCAGCACGGGCCGACGCCGACGCCGCTGAATTATTGACACTGCGACGGCACTGCGCCGCTGGACCCGCTGCCCTCGCTATCGGCCGGCACTAAGTGATTGAGAGTAGGAGTGGGAGCGGCTGCGGATAGCTGTCACCGCGGCTCGGGGAAGACTTGGCGGCCCGCTGTCAATACCAATTTCTCCGCGGGTAAGACTGCGGCCCCAGCCGTCGAGGATTACGCACTCTGGGGCAGCCCAGAGGAGGGGAGCTCCAATATGTGGTGACGGTCCTTCTAAGCACGCTGAGCACGTCTCCGCCACATGCTCTCAGCAGTCTTGCAGTTTTGGCTGCTGACCGCTTTATTTACTTATTTGTCTATTTCTTATGTAGCCTAACCAGATTATGGCCTTAAGGCCCTCTTTTACATCACGAACAACACTTTACGGCCGCGCGGAGCAGCCGCGTGGTCTGAGGCGCCTTGTCACGGCCCGCGAGTCCTCCTTCGGGCGTGGGTGAGTGTGTTGTCCTTAACGTAACTAAGTTAGATTAAGTCGTGCTTAAGCTTAGGAACCGATGACGTCAACAGTTTGGTAGCTTAAGACATTACCACAAATTTCCAATTTCCATCACTTTCCGAAGGTATGGCAAAACCATCCCATTAATAACAATAATAAAAATAATGATAATAATAATAACATATGGTCAAACCCGGTACAACATAACAGACATAAACGGTGGATACAAGCAGAAACAGACACATACAAGATGATTCCACCAATGCCTGAAGTGATAATTTTGCAACATGAAGCCCCCCGAGCAATTAATTCTACGCGCAATTGGAAAGCCCCTGGAAAAGGTAAAATAGCAAATTGCTGGCTAAAGAAGTTCACCTCAACACATTCACATCTAACTAAATTATTTAACAGTTACATTGCTCACCCATACACAGTCCCTGATACACTTACACATGGAATAACTTATCTGAAACCTAAAGATCAAGCAGACACAGCAAACCCAGCAAACTATCGCCCCATAATATGCATACCAGCAATATAAAAAATATTAACTTCCGTCATTACAAAGAAGTTAATTACACAAACAACACAGAACAAAATCATAAATGAAGAACAAAAAGGCTGCTGCAAAGGAGCACGGGGATGTAAAGAGCAACTGATAATAGATGCAGAGGTGACATATCAAGCTAAAACTAAACAATGGTCGCTACGCTACGCATACATTGATTCCCAAAAAGCTTTTGATAGTGTACCCCACACATGGTTACTACAAATATTGGAAATATACAAAGTAGATCCTAAATTGGTACAGTTCCTAAACATAGTAATGAAAAACTGGAAAACCACACTTAATATCCAAACATATTCAAATAATATCACATCACAGCCAATACAGATTAAGCGTGGAATATACCAAGGAGACTCATTAAGCCCGTTCTGGTTCTGCCTTGTTCTGAACCCACTATCCAACGTGCTAAATAATACAAATTATGGATACAATTTTACTGGAACATACCAACACAAAATCACACATTTGCTATACATGGATGATCTAAAACTACTGGCAGCAACAAATCAACAACTCAACCAATTACTAAAGATAACAGAAATATTCAGCAATTATATAAAAATGGCCTTTGGAACAGACAAATGTAAGAAAAATAGCATAGTCAAGGGAAAACACACTAAACAAGAAGATTACATATTGGATAACCAGAGCGACTGCATAGAAGCGATGGAAAAAACAGATGCCTATAAATATCTTGGATACAGACAAAAAATAGGAATAGATAATACAAATATTAAAGAAGAACTAAAAGAAAAATATAGACAAAGACTAACAAAAATACTGAAAACAGAACTGACAGCAAGAAACAAGACAAAAGCTATAAATACTTATGCTATACCAATGTTGACCTACTCATTTGGAGTAGTGAAACGGAGTAACACAGACCTAGAAGCACTCAATACACTTACACGATCACAATGCCACAAGTATAGAATACATCACATACATTCAGCAACAGAAAGATTCACATTAAGCAGAAAGGAGGGAGGAAGGGGATTTGTCGACATGAAAAACCTACATTATGGACAGGTAGACAATTTAAGAAAATTCACTATAGAAGGAGCAGAAACTAGCAAAATACACAAAGCAATCACTCATATAAATACATCGGCTACACCATTGCAATTTCATAACCACTTCTACAGCCCTTCAGATCACATAACATCAACCGATACGAAGAAAGGAAATTGGAAAACACTACATGGCAAGCACCCGTATTATCTAACACAGCCACACGTCGATCAAGACGCATCCAACACATGGCTAAGAAAAGGCAATATATACAGTGAGACGGAAGGATTCATGATTGCAATACAGGATCAAACAATAAACACCAGATATTACAGCAAGCATATTATTAAAGATCCCAATACCACAACAGATAAATGCAGACTTTGCAAACAACAAATAGAAACAGTAGATCACATCACAAGCAGATGTACAATACCAGCAAATACAGAATACCCCAGAAGACATGACAATGTAGCAAAAATATTACATCAACAACTTGCCATACAACATACACTAATAAAATAACACGTTCCCACATGCAAGTATGCACCACAAAATGTACTGGAGAATGATGAATACAAATTATACTGGAACAGAACCATTATAACAGATAAAACGACACCACATAACAAACCTGACATCATACTTACCAATAAAAAGAAGAAATTAACACAACCAATCGAAATATCCATACCCAATACAGCAAATATACAGAAGAAAACAGGTGAAAAAATTGAAAAATACATCCAACTGGTTGAGGAAGTCAAGGACATGTGGCATCAAGATAAAGTCGACATTATACCAATTATACTATCAACTTCAGGAGTCATACCACACAATATCCACGAGTACATCAACGCAATACAGCTACATCCAAACGTATATATACAACTACAGAAATGTGTAATTATTGATACATGTTCAATTACCCGAAAGTTCCTAAATGCAATGTTATATATACCGTACAGTTAAAAGGAAGTCACGCTTGATCAAGGTCCGCGTCACTTTCCATTCTTAACCAGACATAACGTCTGAGAAAGGAAAGAAAATAATAATAATAATATCTGAACTAATAGTAATAATAATACACTAAAGCGCCAATGAAACTGGTATAGGCGCCACGTATTAAAATTCAGAGATACGGAAGCAGGTAGAATACGGCAACGCACGTTCGGCAACCCCTATATAAGATAAGTGTCTGGCGCAGTTGTTAGATCAGTTACTGCTGCTACAGTGGCAGGTTATCAACATTTAATTGTTTTGAACATGGTGCTACAGTCGGTGCGCGAGAGATGGGACACGGCATCTCCGAGGTAGCGATGAAGTGGGGATTTTCCCGTACGACCATTTCGCGAGTGTACTGCGAATATCAGTAATCTGATAAGAAATTAAATCTCCGACATCGCTGCGACCGGAAGAAAGATCCTTCGAGAACGAGACCAACGACGACTGAAGAGAATCATTCAACGTGACACAAGAGCAACCCTTCCGCAAATTGCTGCTCATTTCAATGCTGGGTCATCAGCAAGAGTCAGCGTGCGAACCACTCAACGAAACATCATCGATATGGGCTTTCGGAGCCGAAGGTTCACTCGTGTACCCTTGCTGACTGCTCGACACAAAGTTTTACTCATCACCTGAGCCCGTCACAACGACATTGGACTGTTGATGACTGGAAAGATGTTGCCAGGTTGGATGAGTCTCGTTTCAAACTGTATCGGCAACGGTCGGGTAAGGAGACAACCTTCCATGTCAGCAGGGGACTGTTCAAGTTGCTGGAGGTTCTGTAATGGTGTGGGGTATGTGCATGGGACAGCCGATTCTTCTGGACACTACTCTGACGGGTGAAACGTACGTAAGCATCCCGTCTGATCACCTACATCCATTCATGTCCATTGTGCATTCAGTCGGATTGGGGCAATTCCAGCAGGACAATGCGACACCCCGTAGTTCCACAACTGCTACAGAGTGGCTCTAGGAAAAATATTTTTAATTTAAAAACTTACGCTGGCTACTAAACTCTCCAGGCGTGAACATTATTGAGCATATCTGGGACGCCTTGCAATGTGCTGTTCAGAAGAGATCTTACGGATCTATGGACAGCCCTGCAGGATTCATGATGTAAATTCCCTCCAGTGTTATTTCAGACATTATTGGAGTCCATGCTACGTCATGTTGTGCCTCGCGAGGGCCCTACACGATATTAGGCAGGTATATCAGATTCTTCAGTGAAATAATAATAATAATAATAATAATAATAATGCACTCACGTTCAGAAAAAAAACAGATCACCTTGGAGGACTAGAGATAGAACATTCACAGGACATGTACATTAGTATGTTCTGCAGAATTGGTATTTGTCATCTCGTTTCAGCCTGTGTCCTGTTGTCTAGGACCCTGCCACGGGCCCTGACAATTTGTTCCATGTGTAATGGCATCGACGCGAATGTCGTCCTTGGGTGCAGCAATCCATGCTACATTCGCCTGGTTCAAAGGTTCATCTGTGTTGGTTGGCATTGGGTCACAGTGCTGCATCCGTTTCACCATACCCACACATTTTCGGTTGATGAGAAGTTTGGTGATCTGGTCGGCCAGAGCTAACATCAAGAAGGCACGTGTTCGTGCGGAAACATGTTGTCGTGCATTGTCTTGCTCAAAAATGGCGTCTAGGGTGTTATGCAGAAAGAGTATGGGTATGGGTTGCAGGATGTCATTCACATAGGTCTCACTGGTCACAGTCCCCTGGAAACACACGATCTGTGATTTGTGGTTGTACCCAATAGTAGCCGACTCGATATGGCCTTGAGTTAGTGCTGCGTGTTTTGTGCGAATGCAGTTACTATGATACCGCTCCGTCTGTCTCTGGCGTACCTAAGTGAGGCCCTCATTTCCAAACAGACTCTGGACTCAACCGGAAACACTATATGATACAATTCATGTTGCCAGTGACGTATTCCATACACCAAATTTCTGCACACTCTTCAAAAGTTGGCGGAAATGTGGACGTCGCTACGTAGCCCATGGCGTAATAAACGGCTATCGACTGTCACCCCTGATAGTGTACGATGTGTTACACTGTTTAACCGTTACATCAGAGCCGAGGAGGAGCGGATCTGTCCTTCAATGTCATTTGGGTGAGGTGTCGATCTTCTCGGGGTGTGGTCCGGGTGGTGTGACTTAAACCATGTCATCGTATTCTACGACTTTCCGTGAACCATTCTGCACATACTCGTTGACTGCAGTAAAACTTCGGCTCACATGAGCTGCAATTTCCCGAATGAATGTATCACATTCCCTTGTGACAATAACGCACCCTCTTTAAAACTCACTCATATGACGATACAGTTTGCACATACATGTGCGAGGAAACGGACATTTGTGGAAAATTCCTGTGGGACCAAGCTGCTGAGTTCATCGGTTCCTAGGCTTACACACTACTTAATCTAACTTAAACTAGCTAAGGGCAACACACACATACATGCCCGAGGGAACAGTCGAACCTCCGACGGGGGGAGCAGCACAAAGCGTGGCAAGGTGCCAACGACCGATCGGCTGACCCCGCGCGGCATCTCCGAGGCATGTTGCTCGTCTGCTCAAGTCGTAATAATCATTTACCCTATATTTATACCGGCAACGAGGTCCATAGACACACTTTACCGGTAGATGATGTTTCGCAGCGATATCGATGTTAACTTTCAACCCATAGGCCGACATGGTTCAAACGTTAATCGTTTCTGCAGAGTATACTAATGTACATCACCTGTGAATATGAACGTTCTATCTCTAGTTGTTCAAGGTGTTCTGTTTTTTCTTAACAAGTAAAAGGCATTTACAGTGATATACAGGGTGTAACACCTAAGACTTAAACTGTGAACGTGGAAAGTGACACTGATGTACGGTTCTCACAGAATGCAATGGTTATCATGGGCTTGTCTTTTTAGCCAATAAACAGATTGCAAGATCACTTAAGAAGTGTATATTTGTGGAGTCTTACACGTTTTTAAATGAGAAACGCCCGTTGACATTAACAAACCAAAACTAGGGTAAATTAGAATGTTATATGTGTTTTTCTGCAGGATTCTAGTGTGAGTCGTTTACTAGGTATCGTTTTCTGAAAATTTCTCACTCCGATACTTGTACAATACATGACCAAAAGTAGAACCACAGCTGTATCTTGATGTCTTTATTCTATCACATGATTAGTTTCTGTGGCGTATTACCCACTTCTTGAGGCCCCAGCACTGCCAAATGAGTATATGATTCCCCTGGTGCATTTACTGTTGGATCCTCGTACTAGTACACGTGATCTAGCTTTCATCAGGAGTCTATACTTGAGTATCGATTCCTGTGGACAATGCACAAATGGTTCAAATGGCTCTGAGCACTATGGGACTTAACATCTATGGTCATCAGTCCCCTAGAACTTAGAACTACTTAAACCTAACTAACCTAAGGACATCACACAACACCCAGCCATCACGAGGCAGAGAAAATCCCTGACCCCGCCGGGAATCGAACCCGGGAACCCGGGCGTGGGAAGCGAGAACGCTACCGCACGACCACGAGATGCGGGCAACAATGCACAGGAAAGCCGATTCCCGCAAAGTAATGATTAAATTCAAGTAGTACTGTCTACTAACAAGGTAAGCTGACTAGAATACAAATGAAGCGCCGAGAACAGTAAGGGCCAAAAGCACACTGTCTTAGAGCCGACATCAGAGAAACCACTGAGATATCTCTCTGTCAGTGTGCATACAAAGTGGGCCTACACTACAGGTAAACCTGATCCATGATTCGATCAGCAGATGCCAAAAGCACGAATACATGCTACAGTCTCACAATCAACGATATTTTATGGTTCTCAGCGCCTCAAATGTATTACTGTATGATAAAAACCAGAACTTAATGTAATGCAACTCATTCAGGAATCCCACAAATAAGGTTTTCTAACAGCATAACATATAACGAAGTCCGATCTGATTTTACTATATGGTCAGTGAATTGGAATATCTGTGGAATGTGCTACCGTCTAGCGGGAGTTATGCCAAGCTAATGGTGATAAATGATTGCTGCAGTGTGCTGCCACCTGGTGGGTACTAAGGGCAAGCTGTGCACGCTGTGAACTGTGCACGTTGTTTGTCAAATCCGTGTGTATTTGGCTTGTAAGACAATTACGTCACACCAGTCACGCATGCGCCAAAGCTCCTTAAAACGTGCGCAACTAAAGGTGTGCTAGCGACCCTGATGCCAAGTTTCACCGAGTCTAGAGGTGAAATGCAGCATAGTGCAGTAGATTTAGTGCCGTGTATTTCAAATCAAGGCATATACAATACATTTAACAGCACTCAAAGAAAAATAACCAATAAATCTCTAGGTGTCAAAAGTTGTGATAATCTGTGCTCTTACACAACAGACGTGATTCTGGACATCCACAGAGCACAGACGCTTGCCGCAAGTTTGTCCTATTGTAAGGGCAGCAGTGGCAAATCTTAAAATTACCAGAACATAGATAAGGGGACTTGTGACCCCACACGTGTTAACACGAACGGTTGCGAACTGGTTATTAGCAATGGGGCTACATCACGCACATATCTAGCCAGTTTTTCCACATGCCACAGCATCGACGTGCCACTGGGCCTTAGTCGAGTCGAGTTGTTCGCATCTTTTCACTACAGCTGGATATGACATTGCATTTTGTCAATATACCGCCAGAATTCCGCTGTGAATATGTGTGTAATTTAGCGACATTGTCAACAGTAGCTGTGATTTCCTGCATCCTATGAAGACCGTTTTTTGGGTGCAATGCCATTTAATTTACACATTGTGATTCATTTGTTATCTGAAGCGTTGCAAAACTGTCTCTGCAGGAAATCTGAAACAATTTCTTCCCTGTGACAATGCACCACACTAGTTTGTTTGGTGAACGAGTTTCTCCGTGATGTCAGAATGAAGTCGCACTTATTAAAGCAAAACCGAGCAACCGAGGTGAGGTCATCAGTTTTTCGTAACACAGGTATTGTTTACACGTGTTACGACCGTATCGTGCGGTCGGATTTGTACATGGACGCAGATTCTGTTGTCTGGTCACCAGGAAACACGCCTTCCGGACGAGGAACGGAGTAGCCACGGAAACGCAATCAGGAAACTGGTGATGTATGCAAAGTAGCAACATTGGGGGGATCCAGTGGGTGCGTCGCGTTTGCAAGTCGATGTGATGAAGTTGGAGGCCGCATACGGCGGGCGGCAGCTGGGAAGTCTGCGGGCTTGGGAGGCTGGAGGGATGGTGGGAGGCAGACAGGGTCGCCACGCTGTGAGGCGGGCGACAGGTGTAGGCGGAGCCGCGGCTCGGGGAGAGAAAGAAAGCGGGATTCAATTTTTTTGGGCGTCGAGGGAAGCCCGAGAGCGGCGGGAAGAGCTTCCAGGCCGAGGCGCCGCTCGCGAGAGCCTACCCCTCGCAGGTGCGGGGGCGGATCGCGACGGGGATCAGGGACTCGTCACGGCTCACCTGCAACAGGACGCCTTATTGATTCCAGCAGGGACGGTGACGCTTCAGGCCCACTACACGGCGGCGGTAATCAGGCAGTGAGGCCGCGGCGGATCAGCCGGAATAATCTAAACACGTGTAGCTCACACAAAGTAAGTGGCAGTGGCTCAAAGACGAATTTTTGTCCTGTGCTCTGGGTGAATCTTTCCGTATGTTCCGAATGGGGCGGCCGCTTCTGTTGGCTGTCGGCTGGCGACACACATGCATTTTTTTAAATTGTTTATTTTGTCTTTAGTATGTAACAACTATGTAACCAGCCAAAAGGTAAATAATACACCGGATGAACCAGAACTCTACCGACAAATGTAAACGTAGTCTTCCGCGGTCTTTGTCACAGTCAACAAAATTCTTCTGGGTTTGAGGCCGTATTGTGAACTATAAAATACCGACTACTGCAAGACGCCTTCCTCAGGATGTACTGCTAACTGCTGAATGAGCACTACTTCTTATATACGAGGGTCACTCCAAAAGAAATTCACACTATTTTTGTGGAAATACAGTGTGTAGATACATTCTTCCCGTTTGTTTTCAAACTTATTTCAACCTGTTCCCGTGAGTGGCACCGTCACACCATGTCTTCAAGATGGCTGCTACACTTGACGTTCGTCAGAAGCAACGTGCTGTCACAGAATTCCTGTGCGGTGAAAACGAGACAGTAGGAAACATCCACAAGAGGTTTAAAAAGGGGTATAGAGATGCTGCTGTCGATTGCAGTACAGTTAGTCGGTGGGCATGCAGGTTACGTGATGAAATTGGGCACGGGAATATTGAGGATTGTCCTCGCAGCGGCAGGCCTCGTACTGCACACACTCCAGCCAATGTGCAGAGAGTTAACGAATTGGTGACTGCTGTCAGACGCATCACAGTGAACGAATTGTCACGCTACACTGGGATAGGGGACGGAAGTGTTTGCAGAATACAGAAAGTGTTGGCGTTAAAAAGGATTTGTGCCAGGTGGGTTGACAGGATGTTAACAGTGGCTCACAAAGAAACAAAAAAAACGGTATGCAGCGAACTTTTGGAACAGTACGAGAATGGTGGAGATGAATTTCTTGGAAGAATTGTGACAGGTGATGAAACATGGCTCCATAATTTTTCACCAGAGACGAAGAGGCAATCAGTGGAGTGGCATCATGCAAATACACCCAAGAAAAAAAAAAATTAAAAACCACACCTTCTGCTGGAAAAGTTATGTCTACGGTGTTTTTCGATTCTGAAGGACTCATGCCAAGTGGAACCACCATAAATTGTGATGCATATGTGACGACATTGAAGAGACATCAAGCTCGACTGAGTCATGTTCGACCACATCGGCAAAACCAGGATGTTTTTCTGTTGCACGACAATGCACGGCCACATCTCAGTCAAAAAACCATGGATGCGATCAGAAAACTTGGATGGACAACACTGAGACACCCACCTTACAGTCCTGACCTGGCTCCATGTGACTATCATCTCTTTGGGAAACTGAAAGACTCTCTTCGTGGAATAAGGTTTGAAGATGATGACTCCCTTGCGCACGCTGCCAAACAGTGGCTCCAACAGGTTGGTTCAGAATTTTACCATGCGGGTATGCAAGTGCTGGTTCCAAGATGGCGAAGGCAGTTGAGACGGATGGAAATTATGTGGAGAAATGAAAATATTGTTCCTATAGGATGTACCTACACACTGTAAAACTTTCAAACATGTAGAACAAAAGATGGATTAAAAAAATAGTGTGCATTTCTTTTGTAGTGACCCTCATACTATGGAGGAGTGCTGTCATTGGATATACTGTGCTGGTGATTGAGATGTTGAGGGAACTTCTGAAGCGCTTCTTCAGATCTTCCACCAACATCTCAACCTGGAGCACAGTCAAATTCACTTTACCATGGAGACAGAACGGGGTATTGCCCTTCTCGACGAGGAAGTTTATCGTAAGTCTGAAGGGAAGCTTGGACACAGAGTTCATAGAAAGACCACCAAGACGTACAGGTACCTGCGTGCATCCTCCCACCACCATCCTACGCAAAATAAATCGGCCCTGCTACTTTAACTAAGAGAGCCTACAGGATCAGCGTTGAACAAAATCTCAGAGCTTAACTACAGAACCTCAGGTCCATTTTTGGAGCTAATGGCTTCGACATGAGGATGATATACAAAGCTGTGGCACTAAAGGAGGAGGTCAATATGGAAGTGCAGAACGAAGCACAGAACACCGTCCTGCTACCATACGTACGCGGGGATTACTGAACGTCTGCGCCAAATTCTCCGACGGACAGATATTAAGCCGATTTTTCGTAGCTGGGCTCGACGAAAGGTACAAAAAGAAAAAAAGGTTCAAATGGCTCTGAGCACTATGCGACTTAACTTCTGAGGTCATCAGTCGCCTAGAACTTAGTGTTAATTAAACGTAACTAACCTAAGGACATCACACACATCCATGCCCGAGGCAGGATTCGAACCTGCGACCGTAGCGGTCGCTCGGCTCCAGACTGTAGCGCCTAGAACCGCACGGCCACTCCGGCCGCCCGAAAGGTACAATTGACAAGTTTAATGCCCCCGGATTTTATAAAATCGGGTGCGGATGTGAACTGGTGTATGTAGGTGGGACTGGGCTTTCAATAAGCACATTGTTATATGAACACGACAGATATATCCGTCTCAAACAATACAACAAATCAACGGTGCCAGGACACCAGGAGCAGCACAGGATGGAAATCGAATTTCGAGAGGCCCACGTACTGGCGAAACAGACGTTTAGTTTGAGGAGGAAAAATTATAGAGGCTATAGGAATAGCCAAGCGACCCGAACACATGAATAGAGAAGACGGGTACCGACCTCCAGCGTGTTGGCTGCCAGCAGTGACAGCTTTGCGGAAGGACAGCTCTCGTAGAGCAAGAGGCACGTGGTAGGCCATAGCGACGGAGGGTACACAGAGTGCTTGTGTGACGTAGACGATACCAGGCAATCAGTAAACTACGCCATGCTGCAGTCGCCGTTTAGTTTCCTATTCGTTTATTTCCACTAAGGGCAAGCAATAAGGGAAACTCCAATGGAAAACGTCTATTTCTTCTAACGACGACGCGCAATGCAATAAAAGAACACCTAATACCCTTCCTCCTCACCCTCATATCCAACGACAGCACTCCTCCATGGTATATAAGTAACCAAACTAGTGCTCATTCAGCAGTTAGCATCACACCCTGAGGAAGGCGTCTTGCAATAGTCTCCGAAACGTCAGAATTTTGAAGCTGACAATTCGACCTCAAACCCAGAAGAATTTTATTGACTGTACCGACAAACTTTCTGAAGTGGCAGTATGGATCAAAACAATAAAAAAGTATGTCTCCTAGAGATGCGTCGTAGAAAGCATACCTGAAGAGCAGTTAGCAGTTGCTCATTATCTATACTGTAAGACATATCTGTTTTATTGAAAGATCTTAAGTTCCATTTTCTGAGACCTGTGTTAATAAGTAGCGATTTTGTAGTTTTTTACTTTTCTATTCTTATTTTTGTCATCAATCTTCTGACTGGTCTGAAGCAGCCCACAAGTAGTTCCTCCCGTGTGGTATTATCTTCATTTCAGAGTACCAATTGAAACCTATGTCCTCAATTATTTGCTAGATGTATTCCTCTACAATTCCTTCTAGCACCGTGGAGGTCATTCCCTGACATATTAACAAATGTCTTTCCATCACGCCCCTTCATCTTGCCAGTGGTGTCTTCCATAATAACCTGTTTTCGTCGACTCTGTGGAGAATCTGGTCATTCCCTATCTACCACTCCGCCAAATTTTCAACATTGTTTGTAGCACCAGCCCAAAGACTTCGATTCTCTTCCTTTACTTCTTTCCCACTGTCCAGGATTCAATAATCGAAAAATACATTCTTGTATGAAGGCCTACGTTTGATAACAGTAGACTTGGCCAGGAAGGCCCACTTTGCTTTTGCTAGTATGCTATTTGTATCATCTTTGCTTTCTCCGACGTAGGTTATCTTGCTTCTAAGCTTCCTGAATTCCTTAACTTCCTCTATTTCGCGATCAGGGACTTTTATGTTCTAGCTATTCTCATCTCTGCTACTTCTCATTACTTTTGATTGTTTTTAGGTATACTCTCAATCAGTATTCTGTACTCATTAGCCTCTTCATCCAACAGATCCTGTAATTCTTCTTCAGTTTCGCTGATGATAGCAGTGTCATCTGATCGACTTACCCATTTTCAGGGCCAATCACTACAGTGTGTCAAGTAAAGACAAATGAACATTTGCGACACATTTTACACCCCGTATTTAATCGAGCACACTGTTCTTCAGAGGCCACGAGAAAAGTTTTCTTTATGTACAAGAGGAGGGGAAACATTTACTGAGAGAACGTCACAGGAATGGTTTTCTCGTTTTCGGGAAGCAATATTCGAATTGTGCAATGAACCACGATATGGAAGACCATCAAAACCGCCTAAATAATTTGTTTCACAACCAACCAACCAGGCAGTTGGCAGAAATTATGGAATGCGACTTCACACCCATCATGTACCATTTGCTTCATTGGCCACGGAGTAAAATTCGGCTACATGGGTACCACATACCTTATACGACACCCGCAACAATAACCATTTATTCGTCTTTGCTAGCACGTTACTTTTTGCTTTGTCGTAGGCACAAACGATTTGTTAGGAACATATTTGCACGTCATGAGAAATCGTGGCTGTTTGTCGAATTAAACAAGAGGAATGAATGGCTCAGTTCATCGAAAAAGCAATACGCCGTACAAAGAATGGTGCACACCATCAAAAACCACTTTTTGCGTTTGGTAGAACTAAAATAGCATTCTTCATCATGAATTGCTACTACCAAATCATATGATATAAGTTGTTGTGTTTAACAAACCGCTAAGCGACTTGCTGTTACTTCTAACAGATGTACCGGCCAGATACGTATCATCGTGAAACGAGTGTCAACAAAAATGCCAATTCTGCCTTATTACGACAGATTATTTTCGCACTTCGTAGAAATTAAAAAAAAGTCTTTATCACATCTGGGGTTACTGGAGGAATGGAGGATGGCATATATCGTGGGAAACTCTAGTCCGAGACGTAACTGTTGCAGAAACAATTTCTTGCTGCTCACCGTCTGTAATGCAAATACGGAACGTAGTTTGATTAGTTCCAGAGTGGTGAAAGCGTATCGCCAAATTTCCGTTGTAGATTCTAGTGCGCCAGTTAGTGGATATTAACCTACATTGTGAAACGGCTGTCTCTGTGGCATAACTGAGATAAGTGCCAGGTATCTTGTGATTTCTGAAAGACATTCGCGCTTGGACCGTTCTCATAGTACATGACGGTTAGAATAAAGCTTTTACTAATTGAGCCCGTTTAGATGGAAAACTATTTAGCGTATGGACACCAGATTTCATAGGAATGTTGTTCAGACTGTGTTCTGTTAATGCCATGACTTGTCGTTAGACGCCTGTACTGGCTCTGACGTTTGGCTGAAAAACAGATATAACGCGCTTTACAGTTGCAGACAGGCAACAGATTCTGTACTAGGTGAGCAGGACTTTACTTGTAAGCTTATTTCTTCAAAACGGCAGCAGTTGTGCTGCAGCTCTTCGCTGGTATCGACACTTTTGAGGAATACTGAGAGATCCTCTTTGCGAACCGGGGTTGAAGAAAATAATTCTGAAATACGAATAAATTGGCGATTAGTGGATTTCTCCTGAGAGGTGCGACAGTTACCCCACAAAGTGCTGAAGAAGTTACTATTGCCATGTCTGAGGACACTGGATACAACGTGCAATCTTCAATCAGCACACGGACAATGTCACCGCAGTTGAGCATTCCATGGTGCACCTTTCGGAAAGTGCTGCGAACAACCCTTAAATACTATCTTTAGCGTATTCCAAGCTTTCTTGGATGCAGATCATCATGACACTGAGCCAGTTTGTGACCTGCAACGTAAACGTGAAGCGCAGTTAACAAATATTACCTACTCATGAGGCAATTAAAATGTTTTTCTTTCAATGGTTTATTCATTATTTCTCTTCCGCATGTCCTTACAAATGTTTACGCTATGTTAAATCCTCCTATAATCAGTCATTTTTCAGGGAGGCCCTCTCAAGTAGCGGAAGTTTAATTAGAACAGCAATAAGGAGCCAAAGAAACTGGTACACCGGCCTAATATCGTGTGGGGTCTCCGCGGACAAGCATAACTGCCGCGACGCGACGTGGCATGGACTCGACTAATGTCTGAAGTAGTCCTGGAGGGAAATGACACCACGAATCCTTCAGATCTGTCCGTCAATCCGTAAGAGTACGAAGGGATAGAGATCCCTTCTGAACAGCATGTTGCAAGACATACCAGATACGCACAAATAATGTTCACGCCTGAGGAGTTTGGTTGGCAGCGGAAGTGTTTCAACTCAGAGGATTGTTCCCAGAGCCACTTTGCAGCAATTCTGGGCGTGTGGTGTGTCGCATTGTCCTGCTGGAATTGCCCAAGTTCTTCGGAATGCACAATGGACATAACGGATGCAGGTGATCAGAGAGGATGCTTACGTGCCACCTGTCAGAGTCGTATCTAGAGTATCAGGGGTCCCACATCACTCCAACTGCAGAGCCAACACCGGATCTTACAGTCCCCTGCTGAGACGCAGGGTCCATGGATTCATGAGGTTGTCGGCATACACGTATTTGTCCATCGGCTCCATACAATTTGAAACGAGACTCATCCGACCAGGCAACATGTTTCTAGGCATCACCAGTCCAACGTCCCTGTTGACGGGCCCAGGCGAGGAGTAAAGCTTCGTGTCGTGCAGTCAGCAAGGTTACACCAGTGGGCTTGCGGCTCCGAAAGGACAAATCGATGATATTTTGACTAAAGTTCAGTCTTGATCACGTCATGTATGTTTTAATGATACAGGTGACCGGTTTCGGTTCTCTCTACAAAACCATCATCAGACCCTGGCTCCTTTATGATGGTAGGCGGAGCTCTCATCGCCTACCATCATAAAGGAGCCAGGGTCTGATGATGGTTTTGTAGAGAGAACCGAAACCGGTCACCTGTATCATTAAAACATACATGACGTGATCAAGACTGAACTTTAGTCAAAATATAACAATTTATTGATCACTGCTTTCCAAAAATGTTTACCAAAATTGTACAAATCGATGATGTTCCTTTGAGTGGTTCGCACAGTGACACTTGTTGGGGGCCAAGCATTGAATTCTGCAGCAATTTGCGGAAGGGTTGCACTTCCGTCACGTTGAACGATTCTCTTCAGTCGTCGTTGGTTCTGTTCTTGCAGGATCTTCTTTCGGCCGCTGCGAGGTAGAAGATTTGATATTTTACAGGATTCCTGACATTCACGGAACACTCGTGAAATGGTCGTACGGGAAAAATCCCCACTTCATCGCTATCTCGGAGATGGTGCGTCCCACGCTCGTGCGCCGACTAAGACTTCACGTTCAAACTCACTTAAATCCTGAGAACAAGCCATTGTAGCAGCAGTAGACGACCTAACAACTGCACCAGACGCCTGTTGTCTTAAACAGGCTTCGCTGACAGCAGCGCCGTATTCTGCCTGTTGACGTATGTCTGTATTTGAATATGCATGCCTATAACAGCTTCTTTGGCGCTTCCGTTTATCATGGCACCACTTCACCCACCGCAGCTCCAGCGAAAGTTGTTCATAATGACGCACATGTGGCAATATACTCTCCCGGTAAATTTATGTCTGCAGAGACGAATGAGGTAGTAAAACTGTCTTTTAACAGTGTGCGTGAGGTAGTAGCGGCCACGGCTAGCTATTCTAATCACGCAATAGAGAGATTAGTGGAATGATGCGGCCAACAGCTACAAGTCCTTCCGAAGCCGTCACTACTTCAGGAAAGACGTGGAAGAAGGAGAAAAATTTGTAGGTAATTTTGACGAGCACGTAGTCAGGCAACAGACACATAATTTCCTCATGACAGATGTGCTTTACTTTAAACTGACAGTACCGTAATAAGAGATGTACCTAAATACCCAACACTCCTACTTTTGTTGTTGTTGTTGGATTTCGTTCTGGCCGCCCATCGTCTAATTTGTTCTGCTTTGGCTGATCACAATTTTTTCAGTACCATAGTGCGAAACTATTTAGATTGGACGTCTGTATCGTCGAATTGTTGGTACTACTGACATAACGTGTTAATACGTTTCTTTGAGGACTCGATAGTTGTAGCTTACAAATTATGCGTTTGTCCAATGTCTCTCATTTACAACAGACCTCTATCGCAACGGTTATCCTCTACCCCACCCTATCGAAGGAGTAGGCCAAGGAATTTTGTGCGCATTCCATAATCTTGTCCACTGACATCTGGAGTGGGGGGCTCGTCGAATGAGAAGCCTAGACCGTGACTGCGAAGGAACAGACTCACTTTTCAGAAGAAAAGAGTGTAACGATGACTGCGGTCTCCAGCATGAAAAAGGTCGTCAGGTGCGGAGGAAATTAAATTCTAGTTGGGAGTGGACTGTGAAGACTAAGCGAATACTGTGTGCAAGGAGGGGAGAGCCAGACGGCCGTTCTCATTGTGGAGCATGCGCGCTTCCCTCGTTGTTGGCGACCCTGCCAGTAACTTACCGCCGTTACGCGGCTCTGGCGGCACAGCCGTACACGGCCGCACTGTCTGCGGGTCGTAAAACCTCCCCGTGGGTCTAGATGCAGCTCCGGTGTGGTCTGGCTATTAACAGTTCGGCCAACTTTGCAAAACCACTCACCGGTAAGTGACACGGGTCAATATCGCAGAGTCTATCCTACCCTCTCCTTCTGTATCACACTAGAGGGAAATAGCAAGAAGCCTAAGCTTTGTTGTCCTCTCTGAGCGTGCTGCTCCAATTTTATGCTCCGTCCCTTGTTAAGAGCTACTTTTCCTCGCCCTTGCACTTCAGGGAATGGGTGACACTATTCATGCCGAATCACACTTGACAATGCACGCTACCTACTGAAGTAACTGGAACGGTGGTCTCATCATTTAATATTAAAAGACTACGACCAAGGTGTGGACGGGGCCAAGGAATTGACATATCAGACGTGATTTAACACACAAATAATTTATTCACAACATACAATACATAACACCAACTACGTAAATCCTGCTTAGATGCTTACAATTGCCCAAAATGGGAGGGCCACCACTTTCGAACTGGAAAGGCTTTAATTTAAGAAACTAGAACGCCTTTTATAATTTCTAAAAATAATAATAATAACACAACACATAAGTAAGCGCTAAGTGAAGGCACTCTTCAATCTTTAATTATTAATCACAAAGCATGGGTTTACCACATTTAAATTCTCATTGCAATATAAAACATAAATACAAGAATTCACAACACAGCATTGCTTCAAAATTTCTATCTGGACAACCTATGGTCTTAAAACTTTCGTATTACCTTCCAGCCAATCACATTAATAACTGATAACCACGGTTGGTAAAATACAAACATTTGCACTATAATCAATTTTAATAATCCTCAATCACCCAAAAAAACATCAGAAGTTCGATATGGAGCATGTAAGCCTGTTTATACAATCTTTCGGACCAAAATAGGCACCATAACAGAAGTGCGCTAGTTGCTTTAAGGATAGGTGCTCCCATTAGCTTAATCACTGAGCAGATATTTACTTAAGCGACAGGTAAGATAGTTAATGCAAATAGAAGGTATTTCTAATTTTTTTTCCTTCCTCCCTTTTAACAAGGAGGTTTTAGTAAGGTGGAAATTACACTTTGAGGAGACGCAATAGCAATCTAGCGGGCAGGCCTTCTCGAGGACGCCATGCCACTACACACGTACTAAACTAGCCGCGTATTCACTGTTCAAGCCAAACATTAACAACACAGTTCCATAGTCGGGATCAAAACATAACCAAAAATCCCAAGAGCGCAAGATCCAGCATAGCTTCAGAACAGATCTTACTTCATGCGTTGCCTTCACAAGTACAGATGTCGAAATGAAAACAAGAACCTGTAACAACATTCCCTAATCAGCACATTGTTTTTCTTTAAGTCCCGGTAGCGCTAGACAATGCTGACATGCCAATGTTAACAACCTCTAGGGCAACACCCTCCAAATGACAAGCCGAAACCAATATGACCCCTTGTCAGCTCCGTGACAGGACTCGAACCCCCAAATACTGTCAGTGCAACTCACTTAGAATAAATACAGCGTAAATAGTATTGCGGACACATATACCCAGGGATTAACAGAACACTAGACTGAAATAGAATTAACCTTAATAATACAGCACTAGATCTTGGGAGACAGGGAACTAACTCCCCACCCGAAAATCTGCAACCAAAGGGCGGGAGGATGAGCTACCAAAACATAGAAGTGCAAACTTACACAAATAACTACCAAAATGCACCACTACACCGGTTAGCAACGATGCGTGGAGGAATCTGCACTGTCAGAATTGCACCAGTGAACAGAACAGAGGATTGCCATAGCGGTGGCCACAAGGCGGGAAAGACGACTGGATGAACTCAATCCCGAAGGACGATCAACTTGAAACATTCAAACTTAACTTCTTTTCTCCTTTCCCTCGGCGAACTTCGTCCTTTGTCCGGGACTCCTGTGCACAATTCTGGGCCGTCCACAGTCGTTCCGGCAGACACCGGCCCAGCCGAACTGCTCCCGGACTCAAACCCTCGCCGAACGGCGGCTCCACCGCCCCATCATGGTTACTGTTTGTTTGCCTTCATCGACGCAGGCGATGCTTAGACTGCCATCCGACTCCCACGGACAATCTGTGAAGAGTGGACAGAGAGGCCCAACCAGGCCGGCGTCCCTCCACTGGTAGAAGTGCGGGTTCGAGAACAACACCCGTACGCGGAAGTCAGGATGTCGACGTCACCAGAGCAGACACGAAGGCCACTGCACGACAGCCTCCTCCAGCGCGTTTTTTTTTTTTTTTTTTTACTTTATTGTAATTTTGATACCTGAACAACCAGGTAGGCTGGCAGCAGCACAATACGCCGCTCTTCAGCCAAAGAGAGTACATGGAGATAAACAAAGAAGAGACATCACTTAGAAAAACGGCGGGAAAAATAGGAGACACAAGAACATAAAAGCACAAGAAGCCGTTCACACTGGACGACAATCCACACTATGAACTGGAGACCCGACGCACAAACACTGAAGAAGACGATGTCACTGGTGAACAATGGAGCGTGACGGCGAAACTGAACACTAAACATGACGGCACAGACGATACACTGATGGCGGTGATCTCCGGCGCGCGAATGTCCACTGAGCGTGTGCGAGTCCGGGGACCTGCCAAGAGGGGAACAGGGGTGAGGAGGGGGAGAGGGGAGGAAAAGAGGATGCCACGGATTAGGAGACGGGGACAGGAGGATAGGGACAGGGGAGGGGAGGCCCGGGGGACGAGGGACGAGAAAAGGAGGAGGGAGGGAAAAGGGAGAGAAGGGAGGGAGGGTGCCCAGAGGAGTAAGTACAGGAGGAGGTTGTGAGGATCAAAGTTGGTAGGAGGGGTAGATGGAGGGGAGGAGGGCATCATCAGGGAGAGGGAGCTGGCGGAAGCCACCTTGGGAGAGGGTAAGGAGGGTGGAGAGATGGAGACCGGGTGGGACGTGGGAATACAGGCGCGGCAGTGGGCGGGGCTGGGAGAGGAGCGGGGAGACGAGCGGGTGAGGAGGATCAAGTTTACGGGAGGTGTACAGGATCCGTATCCTTTCAAGGAAAAGGAGGAGGTGGGGGAAGGGGATGAGATCATACAGGATCCGTGTGGGGGAGGGGAGACGGATGCGGTAGGCGAGGCGGAGAGCATGGCGTTCCAGGATTTGGAGGGATTTATAAAAGGTAGGGGGAGCGGAGATCCATGCTGGATGGGCATAACAAAGGATAGGGCGGATGAGGGATTTATAGGTATGGAGGATGGTGGAGGGGTCCAGACCCCACGTGCGGCCGGAAAGGAGCTTGAGGAGATGGAGGCGGGAACGTGCCTTGGCTTGGATTGTCTGGAGATGGGGAGTCCAGGAGAGGCGACGGTCGAGGGTGACGCCAAGGTACTTAAGGGTGGGAGTGAGGGCGATGGGACAGCCATAGACGGTGAGATAGAAATCAAGGAGGCGGAAGAAAGGGGTGGTTTTGCCTACAATGATCGCCTGTGTTTTGGAAGGATTGACCTTGAGCAACCACTGGTTGCACCAAGCGGTGAACCGGTCAAGATGGGATTGGAGAAGGCGTTGAGAGCGTTGCAGGGTGGGGGCAAGGGCAAGGAAGGCGGTGTCATCGGCAAACTGGAGAAGGTGGATGGGGGGTGACGGCGGTGGCATGTCCGCCGTGTACAACAGGTACAGAAGGGGGGAGAGGACGGAGCCTTGGGGCACATCGGCGGAGGGGAAAAAGGTGCAGGAATCGGTGTTATGGATGGTGACATAGGAAGGACGGCGGGAGAGAAAGGAACCGATCAGACGGACGTAGTTAATGGGAAGGGCGAAGGTTTGGAGCTTGAAGAGGAGACCGGAATGCCATACGTGGTCATAAGCGCGTTCGAGGTCAAGAGAGAGGAAGATTGCGGAGCGACGGGAATTGAGCTGTTCGGAAAGGAGATGAGTGAGGTGAAGGAGAAGATCGTCGGAAGAGAAGGACGGCCGAAAGCCACACTGCTCCAGCGTGACCGCGCTCGCCTATAAATAGTACAGGCCAAAGAGTCTGCTGCAGTGAACACGTGAGTCTGTCGTGTTACCAACCTACGGTTTCTAAGTACACCAAAGACAGAAATCGCAATCGATAGTGGGTATACTACGGGCGGGAGCTCAAACGAAAGAGCTTTGTAAAAGACCAACCCTGACAACCGCGGAAAAACGAAATAGAAGCGAAGCAATAAAAGACAGCAACGAGATGCGAGAGCCCGATTGCGCCCAAACACTGTCGATTACCAAAAATATTGGCTCCACACGACGCTCAGGAAACGAGCCGTAGAAAGATGGAAGTGCACACGGCGCAGTAACACCTACCAACTAGAGTGCCAATCGAACTGTAATATTAATTTATTGAAAATATAAATTTATTGAAAATATAACGTACTACCAGATACTGAGTTATAACAAGATTACAATATGTGCGATGAAATTATCCCCGTTTCATGATCACGTACTGAAAATCGCTAATTATAATGAAATAAAAAGGATATAACAAACGGAAGGTTGACGTGGAGTAGTTAACGATGTGTCCGCTGGATTATTTAATAATCTAATAATATAATAACTACAGTAGTGTATGAGATGTAGCGCCAGCTGCAAATACCGACAACTATCAGCTGTATAATTGAATGACAAACAACGAAAATTTGTACAGGAGTGGGAATCGAACCCAGAGCGGTCGCTACCTGTGCACGACTCATGACCAGAGCCAAACTTCACTACGGCGTCGTTCCTACGTAGAAACCTGTACATGCACAGACGTTAAGTAATTCTCGTACATGAGAGAACATTTTAACTGAAAATCCCTAGTTGGTATCGGCGGATAAATACGATACTTCTCTGTTGTTAGGAAGAACGATACAATACAGGTATGTTTGTGTGATTGAGTGTCTGAAAAAACAGACACTGCAGTGCCGTTGTGAAATAGAGGAAATGAATTCTCAGTTGCGAATACGACCAACCGACAGCTGTATAACATTCCATCGTACTTCTTAACGACACAGGCACTGCAGTATCGTAACTACAATAATGAATCACACTACCAAGAATGTGCATTAAAATACTATTCGTAGATTAATCAGATAAATTAGAGTATTTACTAAACGGAATGGTTTACTCCAAAGGCTGAAATAGCACACTTCTTACTTGAGTGACCAAACAATTTGTAATGAAGCGCCGGCCGAAGTGGCCGGCGGTTAAAGGCACTGCAGTCTGGAACCGCAAGACCGCTACGGTCGCAGGTTCGAATCCTGCCTCGGGCATGGGTGTTTGTGATGTCCTTAGGTTAGTTAGGTTTAACTAGTTCTAAGTTCTAGGGGACTAATGACCTCAGCAGTTGAGTCCCATAGTGCTCAGAGCCATTTTTTTGTAATGAAGCATCATGAAACTAGTTAATGAAAAAAATTCGTTGTTTACATTGTATTTAATCTTAGCAAGAAACTGCGTTTTACCAATAAAAGTCCATTTAGCTGGATTTCTGCTGTAACGTCGCTATTCAGTGGCAGATACATAATTTCCACGTACCTCTTAGTTGACTTTATTGTCATGTTATGAAAATTATTACATAGTGGCGATCTCTTCTTCTAGGATCCCCTCGTATAGTCACGTAATAAACTTCCCTCCGTATGTATTTCATCGATCATCACAAAATGCTCACAATCGCACACACATCACACGGCATTCCGACAACGAACAGACCGCTACAGACTAGTACTCTCAAAGTTGTTCCGATAAAGTAAGTCTTTGCCTAACTAGTGCAGATTCTCGTACACGGAAAATAAATGTTATACTTCGCTAACACTGACTCTACTATTCAGTACAGTTTATCTTTCGAAATAATCTATTACATAATATTATTCGCAACAACTTAAGTCCTCTCACAGAAATGACAGTTTTTATGCAAGTAATTTTACTAACAAAAGGCGTTACTGGTTGCGCTAACCGAAGGATGGCGCATATTTTGAAATGTCTCAGATATGAACTGAAATTAGTACGCTCAAAGACACAGACATCAAAAAAGATTACGCATCACCTCGGTTCCGAGAGTTCCCGAACCTGTACAGAGAATTGGAATAGAGATCAACATAAACATCATTGTTATTGCTCATGAAAACCACGCATTACCTGTTGTACCTTCAGAGGTGGTGGTCCAGATTGCTGTACCTCTAATACCCAGAAGTACGTCCTCTTCCATTGATGCATGCCTGCATTCGTCGTGGCATACTATCCACAAGTTCATCAAGGCACTGTTGGTTCAGATTGTCTCACCACTCAACGGTGTTTCTGTGGTGTCACCGCCAGACACCACACTTGCTAGGTGGTAGCCTTTAAATCGGCCGCGGTCCGGTAGTATACGTCGGACCCGCGTGTAGCCACTATCAGTGATTGCAGACCGAGCGTCGCCACACGGCAGGTCTAGAGAGACTTCCTAGCACTCCCCCCAGTTGTACAGCCGACTTTGCTAGCGATGGTTCACTGATAAATTACGCTCTCATTTGCCGAGACGATAGTTAGCATAGCCTTCAGCTACGTCATTTGCTACGACCTAGCAAGGCGCCATTATCATTTGCTATTTATCTTGTGATGCATGTACCGTCAGACCGATGTTCACTAATTATGGATTAAAGTTAAGAATTCCGGAAGCTACGTACCTTTTTTGTTAGTCTCAATTCCTTGTCCTGTTCCAGACCTCACGCCAGCCTGCGTGAGCTTAAACGCGTGCCTTTCGGCTTCCTGTCATAGTGGATTGGCTTTCTTGCCAGTCCACAACAGTTTCGGCGTAGATCCATCAGAGTGGTTGGTGGGTCACGTCGTCCTTTTCAATCTATCCCACGCATGTGCGATAGGGTTCATGTCTGGAGATCATGC
This sequence comes from Schistocerca americana, assembly GCF_021461395.2. Classification (NCBI taxonomy): domain Eukaryota; kingdom Metazoa; phylum Arthropoda; class Insecta; order Orthoptera; family Acrididae; genus Schistocerca; species Schistocerca americana. The sequence continues at coordinate 176,541,142 of NC_060122.1, read as the reverse complement.
TGGCTAGTCCAGTCGAGCGATGTCGTTATCTTGAAGGAACTCATTCACAAGATGTGCCTCGCCAATATGCACTATCGGTCGGAGGATGGGATTTACGTATCGTAAAGCCGTTGCAGTGCCTTCCATGACGACCAGCGGCGCACGTCGGCCCCGCATAATGCCACCCCAAAACAGCTTTACTCGATGGACAGTGTGTCTAAGGAGATCAGACTGACCTGGTTGCCTCCAAACACGTCTCCGACGATTTTCTGGTTGAAGGCATATGCGACACTCTCGGTGACGAGAACGTGATGCCAATCCTGAGCGGTCCATTCGGCAAGTTGTTGGGCCCATCTGTACCGCGATGCGTGGTGTCGTGGTTGCAAAGATGGACCTCGTCATGGACGTCGGAATTGAAGTTGCGCATCATGCAGCCTATTGCGCACGGTTTGAGTCCTAACACGACGTCCTGTGGCTGCACGCAGAGCATTATTCAACATGGTGGCGTTGTTGTCAGGATTCCTCCGAGCCATAATGCGTAGGTAGCGGTCATCCAGTGCAGTAGTAGACATTGGGCAGCCTAAGCAAGGCATGTCATCGACCGTTCCTGTCTCTCTGTACACCCCACAAAATCGTACGTTTTTTATATTAGGTGCACTGTGCTGCACCTACTGCCAGGTACTCCATATCAGCGACCTCAGTAGTCGTGAGACATAGTATAAACTTGGTTCTGTGCGAGGTAATTGCTAATTTGTGGTTCCGAGCCACTAGTGACTAGGCAGTGCAAGTATGTTTGAAATGTAAACCCGTCGTTTAACGATATTGCAGTGACTGTGTGTTGTTAAGATCAGCAGGCATTGCGGTGTCTACAGTCGGTATGAAGTACATTAAATATAATCGCAGTCGCGAATACGAAGAGTCGTCATCTGTGTAAGTGAACGAGAAAAATGAAAACTTGTGCCGGACCGGGACTCGATCCCGGATTTCCCGCTTTGCGAGAGCTATCATTTTAGCCGCTATGGCTATCCGTGGACGAATTTTTTTTATTTTTTATCTCATCTTGTTCGTTGAATTTGTTCGGGGCGGACGTCCCATGACGCTTGTTAAAATTAATCGTGGATCCATTAACACAGTTTTCTTTATTACAGAGGGCAACTAACAGTGCCGATTGAGTGTCATCCTTCCGCAGGGGCCATGCTAATCTCCACCCTATCGTTCCAATTTTAGTACATGTTTCACAAGCTGCGACATCGCCGCGAGAAAAACAGTGACCCGCATATCTAACAAGTTTCCTTTAATTTACGTCTATGGTGACAAACTTTTTGTTAACCGATTACCGGTTTCGGTCTTAAATAACCATCATCAGATCTGCAGCAAAAATGGGAAAAACAGTAATACACTCGCTGTCTACAGCTTAAGAAAAATAGATAGACCATGATGTAAAGTAGTACTGACAAAATTAACATTTGTGCGCTTTAAATATGAAGAGGCATACCTGTTTCATAAAAACAAAGTCCTAATGTACTGCAGCCATAGTGGCATAGTCTGTTGTGTTGGGTGAAGAGCCAACACCGTGTAACTAGAGGAGGCCGAAATGCACGCGTTTTAGCTCACGCAGGCTGGCGTGAGGAGGGAACAACTATACTGACGTGAGGTCTGGAACATGACAAGGAATGAGAATTCAGAAAGCGGGCGTAATTAGTTTCATACTTTAATCGATTAATGATGAACGCCGCTCTTGACGGTACATGATTCACAATGTTATCTGTTAGTAACTGAATATGGCGCCTTGCTAGGTCGTAGCAAATGACGTAGCTGAAGGCTGTGCTAAACTGTCGTCTCTGCAAATGAGAGCGTATGTAGTCAGTGAACCATCGCTAGCAAAGTCAGCTGTACAACTGGGGCGAGTGCTAGGGAGTCCCTCTAGACTAGACCTGCCGTGTGGCGGCGCTCGGTCTGCAATCACTGTTAGTGGCGACACGCGGGTCCGAGGTATACTAATGAACAGCGGCCGATTTGAAGGCTACCACCTAGAAAGTGTGGTGTCCGGCGGTGACACCACATCGTCCAATCTTAAAAACGGAATCAGCACCAGCATCGTCAAATTCATTAAGTAACATCACATGCACCAGTCATGTTGTCAGTAGTACTACTGTTTACAAGAAGCTGCCATACAGTAGCCACAAGATGTTTGTGTTGTAAGTTCACCAGATGTCGCTAATGTCGGCATACACTAGTTTTCAATAATTAATACAAACAGCAAAAATAGAGGGGGATACAATAGTTGAAGTCTCTAATTAGCTTATAACGTAGAATAGGCATTACATTCATAAAAATCAATAAAAAGGACACGACAAAAGTAAGATTTTTAAAAAGAGGAAGAGCTAAGAAACAGTGGTTGACATGTGCTCTAGTGCCAATATTCTAGATAATGACATAAATATTAAACACCGTTGATAGTGCACCGGGTAATATTAAAGAAGCCGGCCAGAGTCGCCGCTACAGTCTGGAACCGAGCGACAGCTACGGTCGCAGGTTCGAATCCTGCATCGGGCATGGATGTGTGTGATGTCCTTATGTTAGTTAGGTTTAATTAGTTCTAAGTTCTAGGAGACTGATGACCTCAGAAGTTAAGTCGCATAGTGCTCAGAGCCATAATATTAAACAAACGTAAAACAAATCGTTAAAGGAGCCAGAAATGAAAGAGAACATAATGCTGCACATAATCAGCGCCCTCTGTCAGCGCAAATTCCAGAATTCCGCACAGACGGGAAGTGGTTGGACGAACGTGACCGGCAGAGGGCCACTCGTACCCTGCGGCACTCCGTTGCAAGAAATGAATAGAGAAGGAACAAGCCCATCAGCATTACTGACTAGTCACAGTGCACGTATCCATACCGCTGCCACATCCATCGCTCTCGCGTGAGCGTCGTGGCGACATGTGACGAGTTAATCGCCACACCGGCGCCAGCAAATTTCCACCCCTAGGACTAACCGGCAGAGACCCAGTACGAGCGCTTCTTTGGCGGAAGCTCCACGGGAAAGTTTCGTGCCCCCCACACGCGCACCGTGACAAACGACCGCCTGTCACCCACAATGCCCCTCGATACAAAGCAGGTTATCGACCGCTGGCGCTATGCCATTTACATGAAACATCTATTGAAGCGACGGTTAAACGACACAAATAATAAATCAAACATCTTGTTGAATGCCGCCAGAGTGACGGAAGCATTTCGAGGGGAGACTGAAGAAAAAAAAAAAAAATCTGTTTCAACCGGCAATTCGGTATCGGTTTTCCGCAGTTAAATTCCGATGACAGCTCTGCCAGCTGAACAGAGGATTATACGCGTTTTGCCGATGGAATGTGATATTTGATAACTACACTTACACAGATCTTCGGCAGATGGTACGCGTACGTTTAGGCGTGAATGATCGTTTTATGAGTGAAACTTTAAACTCCATATTTTTGGTTTACTGTTCCTGTCAGGTTCGAACTTTCAGTTAAGGCCTCTTTTTAAGCCATTATGTTGCAGCCTCTAACGAAACCGTGTCGTACCTACAAAACAATTTAATCCTTAGTGATAAATGTTCAAAGCTAACGTAAAAATGTCTGCTTCATTCTTTGGATGCTTCAGCTCCTGTCCGTTTAGTTAGTGTTACTTATTTCAGTATTATTAATACAATTACTATTATTACTACTATAATAATAATAATGGCGTGTGACGAGGGCCTCCAGTCGGGTAGACCACTCGCCTGGTGTAAGTCTTTCGATGTGACGCCTCTTCGGCGACTTGCGCGTAGATGGGGATGAAATGATGATGATTAGGACAACACAACACCCAGGCAATGAGCGGAGAAAATCTCCGACCCAGCAGGGGATCGAAACCGGGCCCTTGGGACTGACAGTCTGTCGCGCTGACCACTCAGCTACCGGGCGGACAATAATAATTATAATTATAATAGAAGGTGGTACACCAAGAACTAACAAACATATTTATGAATGTTGCTGGAGATGGTCAGCACATAACAGGATTGGATTGTTTGGGGGAGGAGACCAGACAGCAAGGTCATCGGTCTCATCGGATTAGGGAAGGACGGGGAAGGAAGTCGGCCGTACCCTTTCAGTGGAACCATCCCGTCATTTGCCTGGAGCGATTTAGGGAAATCACGGAAAACCTAAATCAGGATGGCCGGACGCGGGATTGAACTGTCGTCCACCCGAATGCGGCACATAACAGGTATTGAATACTTAATCATTATCATCAGAATGAGGTATGATCTCCATAATCATGAATACACTATTGTATTCACTGTGGCATGGAAGCGAACAGTCTTCGACTGTTATCTGGAGAAATTTCTCACTATTCCTGAAAACGTGCTGTGTCAATTCATGAGGAGTGCCAGTTGTAGGCCGCTATGAAAGTGCAAAAAGGTGACAGAAAGGGCGACAAACGTAATTGGATGGCGATGTACTCATATACAGATGATGGTAGTACGAGGTATAAAATGGCAGGGTATTCGTGGAGCTATAATTTGTACTCAAGTGATTCATGTGAAAAGTTTTCCAACGTACGTTAGGGAATTCAATATTCCGAGGTCCACAGTGTCAAGAGCGTGAAGATAATACCACATTTCAGGCATTACCTCTCACCACGAACAACACAGTGGGCTACTTCCTTCGCTTAAAAAAAAGAAAGTAGCGGCGTTTTTGTACATCTGCCAGTGCTAACAGACAAGCACCACTGCATGGAAAAACCGCGGACATCAATTTAGGACGTTGCAAAGCTCCCCCTATATGTCCAATAATGTTCATGTCAGGGGAGTTGGGTGCCCAGCAGAAGTGTTTAAACTCAGAAGAGTCTTTCTGGAGCCATTCTGTTGCAATTCGGGACGAGTAGGGTGTCGCATTGTCCTGCTGGGATTGCCAAAGTCAGTAGGAACGTACAATGGACATGAATGGGGTGCAGGTCATCATACAGGATGCTTACGTACGTGTCACGTGCCAGAGTCGTATCTAGTCGTACAGGGGTCTCATATCACTCCAACTGCACACGCCCCACTGCATTACAGATTCTCCACCAGCTTCAACAGTCCCCTACTGACATGCAGGGTCCATGGATTCGTGAGGTTATCTCCATACCCGTACACATCCATCCATCCACTCCATACAAGTTGAAACGAGACTCGACCAACCAAGGAACACGTTTTCTGTCATGAACAGTCTATTGTCGGTGTTGTCGGGCCCAGGCGAGGCGTAAAGCTTTGAGTAGTGCAGACATCAATGGTGCACAAATGGGCCTTTGGCTCCAAAAGCCCATTTCGATGATGTTTCGTTGAATGGTTCGCACGCTGACTTGTTCATCTTCCAACATTGAAACCTGCAGCAATTTAGGAAAGGGTTGTAGTTCTGTCACGTTGAACGAGTCTCTTCAGTCATCGTTGGTCCCGTTCTTGCAGGATCTTTTTCCGACGGCAGTGATGATGTCGGAGATTTGACGTTTTACCGGATTTCTTATGTTCACGGTACACTCGTGAAATGGTCACACGGGAAAATCTCCACTTTACCGCTACCTCGGAGATGCTGCGTCTCATCGCTCGTGTGCTGACTATAACACGACGTTCAGACTCACTTAAATCTTGATGACCTGTTATTGTAGAAGCGGTAACCGATCTATCAGCTGCACCAGGCACATGTTGTCTTGTGTAGATGTTGCCGACGGCAGTGCCGTATTCTGCCTATTTACGTATCTCTGTATTTGAATACACATGCCTACACCAGTTTTCTTAGCGCTTCAATGTACATATATGCTGGCCGGGGTGGCCAAGCGTTTCTAGGCGCTACAGTCTGGAACAGCGCCACCGCTACGATCGCAGGTTCGAATCCTGCCTCGGGCAGGGATGTGTGTGATGTCCTTAGGTTAGTTAGGTTTAAGTAGTTCTACGTTGTAGGGGCTGATGACCTCAGACGCTCAGAGCCATTTGAACCATTTTGTATTATATATATATTAGTAGTGTATTCCTCTATCGCACTTCTGCTTTGTCAACTGACAGATCCTTTCACTTCAGTTTCACATTTCTACCCAAATATTACGTAGCAGGGATATATATATATATATATATATATATATATATATATATATATATATATTAGGCTCTCTCTCTCTCTCTCTCTCACACACACACACACACACACACACACACACACACACACACAAACAAACTTTCTGTGTGTTATTAAGTCTGTGACGGGTAGAAGGGAAAGGACACGAGGGTGAACATTAATTTCTGAAGTGATATTGAGTGCTAAACTAAATTTATAGTAGTAGTAGTCTCAACAGTTACATAAATGAATGACAAGCTCTTGAGTTCGTTATTAGCTCATATGCTAACGCTGGTTGCCATGATCAAAAGAATACACAAATTGCGCATTTCTTTGTCGCAGGGACATAGCAGTAACGTTTCTCTTTGCTCAGTTTTCATTTGACGGAACATGAACGTTTCCTCAAGGTAGAAATGAAATACAACCATTTTGTTTGCGATAGACGGACTTGGTCTATTTTTCATCTGATGGGTGACTACAGCTGCAATCTTTTCCCAGACATAACTCTTCCTGCAATGGAGCACATTCGTAACTGTATAAAATGCAAAATTTTAATCTTCGTCTTAGACCCTCCACTGTATCCCAAAGAATATCTTTGTCAGAAACCGTCTAATCTCTACAATCTGTCATTTCGCCCTGTCGGTATGTAAGATGTGAGGGTAATTTTTACCATCAGCACGTTGATTTTATCGTTAGGTTAATTCTATTCACTAGACAAATTCATTTGATACGTGACAAGCAATACTTTGAACGCAGTTAAGTAATTTTCGTATGACTAAGTGTAACAAAACCATACATGGCTTGCATGTACACGGTGCTCGCAACTCCTACCTCATTAGCAAAAACACAAATACGTAATATTTGGGTAGAAATGTGAAACTGAAGTGAAAGGATCTGTCAGTTGACAAAGCAGAAGTGCGATAGAGGAATACACTTAGCGAGCCGTAACAGAGCGACCCTCGTAACAGGGAGACCATTTAGCGGACAACGGCCGGTGTCGTAGGGTTTGTGCGAGACGAAAGCACAAAATGAACCGTCACGGACTTCGGTTTTATGTAAACAGTAAAATCATGTGATACTACTGTGGACAGCGCGTGTGATTCACGTGCTGACCACCTGGGCTTGCGGAGCTTTTAACGCAAGGAATCTCGAACGCTAATTGTCAGGAAGAATCCAGCATACGCAAATTTTTTTTTTGGAGATTCTTCTTGGTCGATTAAGTGACGATGGACAGTAACAAGCACACCCATTGGCCGATACCAGTCGTGGAAAGAAGCGAGGCTGAGGAACAGTGGGGAAGTTGGCGGCAATGTAGATAATTATGTAGGGATAATCGTGCCGCTCTCTTTCTGGATGTGTCGTATGTTTCCAGGAGCATTAATGGTCTGGTGACGGCGAGAGAGATATTTTTCTGAGAACATTTTGTTGATTCACGAATTTCCGCCTCAGCCGAATTTGTGCAGAATTTCTTAGATATCTACACAGTGGAGAACACGAGGAGATCTGTTACAGCAAACATTCTTGCGAGAATTTTTGAGGGCAACGTTGCACACGTCATCCATCCTTGGCGAGTGTAGAGTGCCATTTGTTTTCGCTAGGGGCGCACACAGTTTTCCACTTCATAAAAACACAAGGAAGTGTAGACTGTTAAACTCAGAGGCCAGAACAGTATTGTCAGACCAACAGGTATGAGAGGCGATGCACTCAACAGCCGACCACCGCCAAGATTATAGCTGCATTCTGCAAAATGCATATGACACTTTGCACAGGCGTTAGAAGTTGAAGTCACCAGCGTGCTTTCACTTCACGTCCGCATTAGATTGGAGGAGTTATTCGCATTCCCCTCGCTTCCATGTCAGCCACATAATTCACGCATGATCGTGAGGTTTGAATTTGAGGAAATATTCCAGCAGATAGAAATTATTGCCCGGCTACAGTAATTTTGTTTATATTGACGCAGTATACAATTATGATTATGACAGCAATGTAAGCTGCAATACTTTTAGTAGTTCCTAGTTGCCTTCATCAATACTTTCTTTGTGTTTATTTTCCTGCGGTATCTTCCTGGTTTGTGTAGGTTTTTCCTGGAGATACCACTTCCACATCTTGGACGTATATATGTATTGGTCATTCATTTAATAAAATCTTTTGTTCGGGGAGTAAACTGCTGTTTGTTATAAAGTAGAGCTTACCCCCTTTACTCACTGGTTTTAGATGCGACGTCGGCAACTATTCTTCTGATGTCTAACTATCGGTGTGGCTGGAGTCTTCACACCGGATTATGTTTTAATTTTCGTTTTCAGAATATTCTTTGCCGGCTAAGTGGTGGGGTAGATCACACCAAACCATCACCAGCTTGTTAGAAGTGCTGATTTACAACAACATGACCCTGCATTCAACTTCCGTACTACGTTAGTTAGCCTGAGTCCAGCTCACATAAAAAACTGAGAACTAGTCAACGTGTAGGAAGCGACTGCTGTACCTTCTATTCATAGACTCCTCATGTTCACGGAATTAGAGTAGCAAGGAAGGAAGCAGATACAACACTGACTCAACGTCGGTGCGTCGATTTATAGTGTATGAAACCCTCAACATTAGACCCATAATCATCCCTTCCTGCTCTCTAGAGGTGAAAACTGTGATGTCATCAGCAAACACTTAAATGGTTTAGAGAGACTTCATTAATGTGAAATTCTTCTTCGTTTTCTCACATGAAATATCTGTGAACTTCCTCGTCTTACTTTTGATTCTAAATTTTTCTATGTTTGGATAAATTCCAATGAAATCTATAAAATGGTGGTGAATGTTCCTCAATATACTCATCTCCGTGCCATCCAGCATTCACTTCCAGAGCAGTGACCATGCCAAATTCCAGCTCCCACTATTCTCAGGAGACATAATCAAAGCGATGGATCAAGGAGCTCAAGTAGATGCAGTGTTCATTGACGTCCGAAATATATTTGACATAGTAACAAACCTCCACTTATTATCGAAAGTAATGTCGTGACTTCATGAGAGATTTCTTGGTACCGACGACACAGTATGTCATCTTGGATGGAGAGTTATCGGCATAGGAGAAGTAATATCATAGGTGCCCGAGGGAAGTATGCCAGGACCCTATACCGAATGAGGTGGCGCAGTGGTTAGCATACTGGACTCGCATTCAGGAGGACGGCGGTCCAATATCGCGTCTGGCCATCCTGATTTAGGTTTTCCGTGATTTCCCTAAATCGCTCCAGGCAAATGCCGGGATGGTTCCTTTGAAAGGGTACGGCCGACGTCCTTCCCTAATCCGATGAGACCGATGACCTCACTGTCTGGTCTCCTCCATCAAAAACAACAACAACCAGGTCCCTAGCTGTTTAGATTGTATATTAATGAATTTTAATACAATTAATACTAATAAACTCAGAATTTTTGCTGACGATGCAGTTATCAATGAAGTACTGTCTGAAACGAAGTGCAAATATTTCGCCGGATTTAGATAGGATTTAAAACTGATGCAGAGACTGGCAACTTGCTTTAAATGTACACAGATTTAAAATTGTGCACTTATGACACACAGCAGTCCTCGGTCATCTCACAAATATACTGGAGTTCAAAAGTTTTCTGAGATATGAAACGGAACGATCACGTACACTGAGATGACAAACGTCGTGGGATACCTCCTAACATCGTGTCTGATCTCCTTTTGTCCGGCTTGTGCAGTAACTCGAAATGGCGTGCACTCAACAAGTCGTTCGGTGCAGAAATACTGAGCCATACTGCCTCTGTAGCTGTCTATAACTGCGAAAGGGTTGCTGGCGCAGGACTTTGTGCGCTAACTGAGCGCTCCATTACGTCGCATAAATGTTCGATGTCATTCCTGTCGGGCAGTCTGGGAGACGAAATCATTCCCTTGAACCGTCCAGAATGATCTTCAAACCAATCGCAAACAATAGGGGCCCAGTGAAATGACGCATTGTTACCCATTAAAATTTCATCGTTGTTTGTGAACATGAAGTGCATGAATGTCTGCAAATGGCCAATGATTTTTTCAGTCGGTTCAGAGGATCCAGTCCTTTCCACGTTAACATAGCCCATACCGTTATGGAGTCACCAGCAGCTTGCACAGTGGCTTGTTGACAGCTTGGGTCCATAGCTTATTGGGGTAGGGGCCATACTCGAACCCTACCATCAGCTCTTACCAACTAAAATCTGGCCTTATCAGACCATTCCATTGCTATTCAATCGTCACGACCTCAAGTTCAAATGGTTCAAATGGCACTGAACACTATGGTACTATGAACTTAGAAGTACTTAAACCTAACTAATCTAAGGACATCACACACATTCATGCACGAGGCAGGATTCGAATCTGCGACTGTAGTGGTTGCGCGGTTCCAGACTGAAGCGCCTAGAACCGCTCGGCCACAACGGCCGGCTACGAGCTCAGGAGACTTTGCAGGCACGTCGTGCTGTTGGCAAAGGCACTCACGTCGATCGTCTGCTACCATAGCCCATTAACATCTAGTTTCGCCGTACTGTCCTAACGAATAAGTTCGTCGTACGTCCACCACTTATTTCTGCTACTACTTCACGCAGTATTGCTTTCTGTTAGCACTGACCACTCTATGCAAACGCTGCTGCTTTAGATCGTTAAGTGAAGGCCGTTGGCCAATGTGTTGTCCGTGGTGAGAGGTAATCACTGAATTCTGGTATTCTCGGCACTCTCTTGACACTACGCATCTCGAAATGTTTATTTCCGTAACGATTTCCGAAATGAAATGTCCCATGCTCCTAGCTCCAGCTGCCATTCCGTGTTCTAAGCATCTTCCTTCCCGTCATGCGGCCATAATTACTTCGGACACCTTTTCGTATGAATCACGCGAGTACAAATGACAACTCCGCCCATACATTGCCCGTTTATACCATGTGTGCGCAATACTAACGCCATCTATATGTGTATATGGCAGTGCTATGAGTTTTGTCACCTTTGTGGTAGCTCTGTCGTAGATAAAGGAGGTGGCAGATTTTGGTATATTAGTAGAATAGTTGGGAAATGGAGATTTCTTAAGAACTCTCTCGTCACCCAGTCTAGAATAGTACTCGAGTTTGTGGAACCTGTCCCTTAGAGGACTATTTAGAAATTTGGACTTATAGGATCAAAGGTGTGTCAATTCCTAAGGGACCAAACTGCTTAGGTCATCGGTCCCTAGACTTACACACAACTTAAACTAACTTATGCTGAGAACAACATACACACCCATGCCCGAGGGAGTACTCGAACCTCCGGCAGGAAGAGCCATTTGGACTTATACAAATAAGGTTAATACATATGGGCATAGGTATTGTTGGGCCCGTGGAAGAGTGTCGTTAAGATTCTGAAGAATCGTAAGTGGCAGACGTTTGAATTTAAAAGCAAACTATCCCGGGAAAATCTACTTGCAAAGTTTCTGGGAACTGCTGTAAGCGTAGAATCCAGAAACATGCTACACGCCCCTACCTTTTGTCACGTTGGGATCGTGGAGACAGACTAATCACATCTCAGAAAAGAGGAGTTTGAGCAATCATTCTTGTTGTATTTGAAACATGAAAGAAATGAGAAAAAGCCCGAGTAACTATTAAAGTGGCACCCACTTAACAGACCGTGGATGTTGCTGTATATGTAGACGCAGATTCAGTGCGTGCCTTGATTATCTAGGAATGTTGGTACAAATTTTACTTTCTCAAAATCCGATAGCCTCAGAATTTGTAGTGCTTCATGTTCACTGTTCACTTGACGTTACACTAACAGTTTATTGTTCTGCATCTCCAACCAACATCAGCTTGTTCCTTCGTCTCATTAGCATACAAAGTTTTTCTTTTTCTGTTGTGAGTGGAGTAAGTTTAGTGATTGTCTCATATGTGAGAGAGGAAAGGAAGACATCTATAATTACGTACGGAAGCGCATTCGGGGAGTCTGCGGCTCATATCTTCGTCTGTACATCTGCTATTAGCAATTCTGTAAATGGTCTTTGACAAATGCCTGAATCTGTTCTATCCTACTTTTTTCATTTTTGTGGAACTGACTTCCTTCGCAAACATGGTTCAGCTTTTGTTTCCATCTTAAGATATCGTAGGAACAAGTGGGTGTTACATACAAACTTTACGCAAATCTATTCGCATCTGTTTTTTCTGTGTTACGTCCTCTTCTGTTTAATAGTGGTGCCACGAAACCAAGTATTAACTATGCAATAAAGTCTTCTGGGGTTTCTTCCCCCGTTAATATGCAGTATGTATAGAAACGAAGATTATTGTAGCATGTCAGTTGCAGTTATTAATTGATAAGTAACAATTTTCTGTTCAGGGTGTTGAACATGATGGGTCAAGGTCTACAAACGTAGTGATTACAAATTTAGTAATTATTAGGAGACGAATACCAGCACCAATCTCAATTTTACTTTCTGATACCAAGACTGCTTTCACGCACCTAGGCCGCTGTCAAGTTGTTGTGAGCCCTATCTTCGTGGAAGTACACAGACAGATTCATGCTATTCTGCAAAAAGGCCGTCCAGACAAACCCCATATAATGTACTCGTACTACGAAACGTAGTAAACAGTTTGCATTTTGCGCTGGAATACGTGATTCCTATCATTTTCACTCTTTCTAGAAACACGGATGTTTTAATGCTACTGCTGCCTCGCCATGTCGAGGAGAAGAACCACTTTAATTGGAAAACGCGCGTGTGGTGCGCAGGAAGCAGCAGCTGACTCTACACGGCCTTCTGCCGTTTCCCACTCTCCTAACCCTACCCCCCCCCCCTCTATCCCATCCCCCCACCCCTCCCACCTCTTTCCCAACGTGCATTCCCCCGCCTCTATAACAGACGACACACGCGGCGGAAACATCGCGTCTGCTACTCGCTGGCGCCCAGGTTGCCAGGTGTTGCCATGACTACGCGGGGAGGCGTGCGAGCACATCCCCCACGCCCGCAATATTTACAGCAGATCGCCAGGGCGCGCACAGACGCCGCTGACAGGGTGTATAAATAACGGCGCGCGCTCACTGCCGCTGCCGTTTAACGCTCTTAGCGGCTGCTGCGACGGAGGAAGGGAAATGGGGAACAATGAAACGACGACACCTAGGTGTTGACGCGCCGTGTGTCATACAGGACACCACCCACTGTCCAGGTCGCTTACTGCATGATCATTTACAGGGTCACATGGTGTTTTTGTATTTGATTTTACGTATTATGTATGTCATTACAGGAATTTTGTTAATTTATCCATCTTAATTGTGGTTGCGCTTAATTGAAGAATTACCTCAACCTGACAACATGTTACTGGTAGCTTTATGTTAAGAATGGATGCGTTTCGCGCTTTCAGTCATTCGTCAGGATATCAATTTTACTGACTGCATTTTGAATTTTCGGTTAGCCTGAACGAAAGAATGGAAAAACTGGTAGAAGCGGACCTCGGGGAAGATCAGTTTCGATTCCGTAGAAATGTTGGAACACGTGAGGCAATACTAACCTTACGACTTATCTTAGAAGAAAGATTAAGAAAAGGCAAACCTACGTTTCTAGCATTTGTAGACTTAGAGGAAGCTTTTGAAAATATTAACTGGAATACGCTCTTTCAAATTCTGAAGGTGGCAGGCGTAAAATACAGGGAGCGAAAGGCTATTTACAATTTGTACAGGAATCAGATGGCAGTTATATGAGTCGAGGGGCATGAAAGGGAAGCAGTGGTTGGGAAAGGAGTGAGACAGGGTTGTAGCCTCTCACCGATGTTATTCAATCTGTATATTGAGCAAGCAGTAAAGGAAACAAAAGAAAAATTCGGAGTAGGTATTAAAATTCATGGAGAAGAAGTAAGAACTTTGAGGTTCGCCGGTGACATTGTAATGTTGTCAGAGACAGCAAAGGACTTGGAAGAGCAGTTGAACGGAATGGACAGTGTCTTGAAAGGAGGATATAAGATGAACATCAACAAAAGCAAGACGAGGATAATGGAATGTAGTCGAATTGAGTCGGGTGATGCTGAGGGAATTAGATTAGGAAATGAGACACTTAAAGTATTAAAGGAGTTTTGCTATTTAGGGAGTAAAATAACTGATGATGGTCGAAGTAGAGAAGATTTAAAATGTAGACTGGCAATGACAAGGAAATCATTTCTGAAGAAGAGAAATTTGTTAGCATCGAGTATAGATTTAAGTGTCAGGAAGTCGTTTCTGAAAGTATTTGTATGGAGTGTAGCCATGTATGGAAGTGAAACATGGACGATAAATAGTTTAGACAAGAAGAGAATAGAAGCTTTCGAAATGTGGTGCTACAGAAGAATGCTGAAGATTAGATGGGTAGATCACATAAATAATGAGGAGGTGTTGAATAGGATTGGGGAGAAGAGAAGTTGTGCCACAACTTGACTAGGAGAAGGGGTCGGTTAGTAGGACATGTTCTGAGGCATCAAGGGATCACCAATTTAGTATTGGAGGGCAGCGTGGAGGGTAAAAATCGTAGAGGGAGACCAAGAGATGAATACACCAAGCAGATTCAGAAGGATGTAGGTTGTAGTAGGTACTGGAAGATGAAGAAGCTTGCACAGGGTAGAGTAGCATGGAGAGCTGCATCAAACCAGTCTCAGGACTGAAGACCACAACATCAACAACCACGTTTAGCGTTTCTCCCTTTATGTTTAAGTACTAATTAGATGCACTTACCTTTTTTCCGTAATCTAATGAAAACAATCGATGAAGTCGGCTATTGGAAAACAATAAATTCGTTTGTCTGTGTTTTTATTTATCTGATGAACTGTTCATTCCTTATTTTGAGTGAAAATAGTCTGTTGGCGCAACCGAGGAAAACAATCGATTTAGCAGATTACGGTTCTACATATCAGTGTGATTAGTATTCGGTGAGAACAGACAGTGCCTGGAGTCGAAACGGTGACTCTTGAAATTAAGTTGGCCAACTCAGTCCTTGGTGTAGGTGAATGTAATCAGGCGACTACTGTACTTTAAACTGTCAATTCCAGAGTTTCTGATGACGCACTTGCATTAACACAGAGCGATATAGATCAATACTGACTACTGAGTGCGACCTGTGTCTGCCTTGAAAAACTGGATAACTATTCATTCATTTCTTTAGTGTGAAACCAGTCTGAGGGAGCAACCGAATGAAAAATTTGATCGTATTGGCATAAAGAACAAAAAGGAAAATGGTTCAAATGGCTCTGAGAATTATGGGACTTAACTGCTGAGGTCATCAGTCCCCTAGAACTTAGAACTATTTAAACCTACCTAACCCAAGGACATCACACACATCCATGACCGAGGCAGGATTCGAACCTGCGAACGTAGCGGTCACCCGGCTCCAGACTGTAGCGCCTAGAACCGCTCGGCCACTCCGGCCGGCGCATAAAGAACAGCTGCTAACTGCACTCTTTCATCGCCTGAGGCCACTGTTATCCTCATTCCTGTATTTTATATTTATTGAGTAGTAATAAGTAGCTTCTAGTTCTGTTTTTTGTCCATATATTGAATTGTATACTCTGTTTCTGGATCGAAATTCCGAAAAGCTGAGTGGTGTGGGTACGGAAGTAATCGTACGACTGGATGAAAATATGGTCCTGAGGGTAAATTAAATACGATATACAGTATCAGCAACGATGATTTTTATTCTGACGCTGTTACTTAAAGAAACTCAAAGAAAACTGACATATGATGACAAATATTTCTCGCAAACAGTGCTTCAGCAGGTGACCGCATACGTTGAAAAAGCAAGTTGTTATACAGCAGACAATTAAAGGAATTGTATCTTAAATGATTCGTGTTCACATCTCCTCAGCATTTACTGAAGGAAAATTATCGGTGATCGATAAAAACCACTGGGTTGAGAGAGACAGAGCATCAATAGATTTATAATAAAAAGGAGCTGTTCGTGTATTTAAACGTAAACTTGTCGTTTAGCACCAGTTATCGACTTTTTAAAACGAACCAAACATGGATATATAATTCGGGAAGCAGAAAAACTTAGCAGTTAAATAAATATATTTTGAAAATGCTTCAATTTTAGAAACATGCTTTTGACCACTACCGTTTGAAACAAGATGGGTTATTTGGTCTAAAAAACTCGGCAACACTAGTCATAGTCCGTTTGTAACAATAGAGTTTCTAACTGAAGTCGCTCGGTCTAGGAGATGGAGTGCAAACATTAACACTCGTATAATTGGCGTAACCGTGAGAGAGTTGCCAGTCTGTTGTCTCACATTGAGTGAAGCTACTCAGTCTTGTAAAGTGAGAGGAAAACACTCATTCAGCTGACGTAGCCGCAGAGATAGTTTCATTCGATTGTTCCGTTTCGCTGAAGAATTCGTCTGAATCCGAATGTTTATCATGCGGAGTAGTATTACGCAGTAGTAATACCGATATTTTTTTGTAATTCTCTTCCAAATATTCAACAATTTAAACGAAGTTACTTTCTCGAAGTGTGTGCGTGTGTGTGGTAATCTTCAGTCCAGTGACTAATTTGATGCAGCTCTCCAAGGAAGTCTATGGTATGCACATCCCTTCATCTCTGAATAAGTACTGCAACCTTCACACACTTGAACAAGATAATTTCTGTTCCTTTAAAAAGTTTACACTCCACTCTTTCTCATTGCTTGGAGTGATCTGTTAACATATTCTTTCTATTCCCCAAGTTGTGGCACAAAGCTCACTTCTCTCAAATTCATCACAGTAACCCAACATTATTTACTGTAGTAGTGAGTCGATCGACACCTTCAGAATTGTCCTGTAGCAACACGCTTAATGCTTGAACTCTTCTCTTTTGTATGGTTCACCGGTCCACGTTTCACTTCAATATGAGGCTACACAACAGGCAAATACTTTCAGAACAGGCTGTCTGACACTTGAAGTCACATTCGATGTTGACTAAGATATCTATTCCTGGTTAATTGTTCCTGGTATTTGCGGTCAACAAATAATTGCCTTTGTACATATTTTACCACCAGATATTTTACTGTAAAAATAGGACAAATAATACATTGCTTTCAGTCTCTCCGTAATCCGATTCCCTCAAAATCGACTGAACTTGGTGATAAATTTTCTAATAATTATCGAAATTGTTATTGGTAACGCGATCAACAACCTAATATGATGTATCGCTAAGTAACAGGGTGGAATGAAGTACGTTAACAGCATTGGAAACCTTGTTCCATTGGGATGGAGAATTTAGGAGGCTTTCACAGAGGAAGCATGAGCTGTAGCTTCGAATGAGTGAGGCCGGCGCTTGCTTTCAGTGCTTGTACGGGAAAACTAGCTGGGACCAGTCGAGGTCGCTCAGGTCCGAGAAATGGCAGATGCGGCCCGTTCTTGAGAATAAGGTTACAACAATGAGTAAAGTAGTCGTTAATTAAGTGAATAAAAGTCAGAAGATGGATTTTTCAGTGCTTTGTCGTTGTTGTGGTCTTCAGTCCTGAGACTGGTTTGATGCAGCTCTCATTTTTCAGTGCAGTTCCCACATATTGAACTGAGGAGTTACCGTACATAACTAATAGAAAAAATGGTAAAAATAAACAGGTCATTACAGGGCGAGACCATGGTCCGCAACCACGTTATTGACGACGTTGCACCGACGTCCTTAGGAGACGGAGATAGACAATTTCTACTGGCGGTAATGACCACTTGTCTGGCTGACCTAAAAGGAGAAAGAACGTCGTAATTCAGACGGAGTGTGATGGTGTAAAGCATAGGCGCTACCTTAGTCCTTTTGGCATTCGTTGCTGATGAGTTTGGTCACTGATGCGATGTTTCGATGACATACTTAACATACTGACAGTTCTAACAGTTAATATGATTAAATATATCAATAACAGCACTTATGAGCATGTTCTGGTCACCCTCCTGGATAGCCATGCGTGTTATAGCGGGGACGGGTGGCGCGCTGGTTCCGCATCTAATACGATGAGGGCTGACGTGTCGGCCAACTTGGGTCCCATTACATGACTGCGGGGCTGGCTAAGTCCCGCCTCAGCTACAAAATTTGCAAACGAGTAGAAAACACTGGCTCATTTTCAATTGACCAGCTCTACAGGCAGACAGTTGGGGTGCAAATATTCAGTGCGGGGAAGAAACAGGGTGGTGACGGAAAGTTCATTTGGCTACTCCATAGACTAACCGCGCAAGATCAGTTCATAACCATGCCGACCCTGCGCCATCACGGACCAAATGCACGAGAAAAATGAGAAGCTGAGCATCTTACAAAAAATGGCTCTGAGCACTATGCGACTGAACTTCTGAGGTCATCTGTCGCCTAGAACGTAGAACTAATTAAACCTAATTAACTTAAGGACATCACACGCATCCATGCCCGAGGCAAGATTCGAACTTGCGACAGTAGCGGTCGCTCGGCTCCAGACTGTAGCGCCTAGAACCGCACGGCCACTCCGACCGGCTGTGCATGTTACACTGCACGGGTGGTTGTGTATTGTCTCATTACTTAACACAAGTTTCTTCTCAGAGGATATTCTTGTTCTTGGATGTATCCCATTGGCGAACTTGCAAAGAACCTGAAAAGAATATTTAATTTGTTCTAGTAGCGCTACCCACAATCGTACAGTAGCAGCCAATTTCGATTTAGTAATGTCGATAGTAGTATGATACTTCCTGACAGATTAAACCTACATGGCGGACCAGGGCGAGAAGTCTGAACCAAGCTATTCCCAGACTACTCACGAAGCGCACTCATAGCTTGACTTGCACCAATAGCTCTCGGGTTTTCATCTTTCCTATCATTTTTATTAGATGATATAGCGCTAAGTGAAGAGACTCAAGTGAAAGTCGCGCAACGGACGAGCGCCGCTGCCATTGTACGGTAGGCACATGCGAGAGGGGTAACACATTGTCCGTATTCAGATGTACGTGTGCAGTAGCCTCAGCCTCGCAATAGCTAACGACATGAATACAGTGATAAGCCAGAACCACCTTCTTAATAGCCGGTATGGCCAACTCGGATTCGGATAACAGTGGTGACGTGTCGTGGAATGGAAGCAATGATAGTTTGTTAGGTCACTGGAGGGAATTGACACCACATCTGCACACCCAAGTCACCTAATCCCCATAATTTCCGAGGAGAGGGGCGACGAGCTTTGACACCACGTTCAATCACGTCCAGATATGTCTGATCCGGTTCACGTCTGGCGTGTTCGTACATCAGTTGGAACTCGCCACTGTAATCCTCAAACCGCTCCAATAGCCTTGTGACATGGCACATTATCTTGTTAAGGGGCTCCGGAACGCCCTATACTTGCAATGTTAAAATAACGCTTATAAATTACATCTTTCCTCACAAAGTATTTGAGGTAGGAAGTTGAACTTTTTACAGATTATTTATTGGAATATGGGCTACAACTTAACACAGGGATTTTACAAAATTTTAGTTCAGTTATTAAAGATGATTTTTTTTCAATTGTAATGAAAATTCACAACATTTTTTTTGTAATTTTTTATTTATATATTCAAAAATATACAGTTTTTTGGAAAAAGGCTGTGTTAAATTATGCAGAAGGTACTGTGTAACATTTACTGAAAGTTTGAAACAAATATGTTTGGAAGATCCTTAGAAAACGTGTAATTAGTATGAGAAAATAAAAGTTTTGGGAATCGAGCGACAAAGATTGGATTTTGCAAAAACAGACATAATGTCTTATGGGATAACAGCAATCAGTGATTTTATGATGTTACTTTAAATCCGTCTTGATTGCAAACTTTTTTATTATTCATATGACCGGTTTCGGTTCATTCAGAACCATCTTCAGATCTGATATTTAAGTTACAGGAGTAACCCGTCCAATTCAGCAACTTTCACATGCTACGTCACATAAAATCTTATGTGACGTAGCATGTGAAAGTTGCTGAATTGGACGGGCTACTCCTGTAACTTAAATATCAGATCTGAAGATGGTTCTGAATGAACCGAAACCGGTCATATGAATAATAAAAAAGTTTGCAATCAAGACGGATTTAAAGTAACATTATAAAAGATTGGATTAACTTTTTAGTGCATTCCAGGTCCATAGGACGGATTATCTTCATCCTCTGCAAACTCCTCCTCCAGCTTCCTCTTGTTCCTCCTCCCGTTTACTCTTGCTTGTATTTCTAGACTCTTTACAGCCCTGTCTGCAGCCCGAAGGCGTTCCTTGTCTAAAGCAAGCATCGCTCGTTGTTGTGTTCGTAGATTTTGCTACCATTTTCTTCAGTTGCAGTTACTGCAACACTGTTCCAAAAGGTGGTCATGTATGAACACTTATCACATTTCAGTTGTATTTCACTAGCAAGTCCTACGTGCTTTATTATGGAGAGTTCCAGATCAACTTCACTACAATGAATACATCTTACACAGTTTGAAAAAATTCCTTTGAGAACCGACATATCAAATATTTCATTCACATCCGATTCGCCCATAAAACATTCATAGTTTTCACTCATTGAACCAAGCTTCTTCTGTGAAGTATTTTCTTTCCCACTTTGACTGCTATGGGCAGGTGTACTTGAGAGGTTAGGTTCACTCACTTTGTTATCGTCTTTATTGTTTACAGTAATAACACATACCTTTGGCTTTCCAACATTTCTCCTTTTCTTAAAAGCCTTCAGAGGATTTCTAATAACTTTACTTTTACTCATTATTATACTTCAACAAAACACAGACTCAAGAAACAGAATTAATTACGAATATTTTCGAGATAACGACAGAGTAAATAAACATGAAACAATCGAAAATCACACCAGCGATATATATTGAACCATCACAGGTTAGCCACAACACATACTTTATCTCACATCACTAAAATGTACCTGATGAACACGGACGTTAATAATATCACCATTTGACAGCAGTTTAACAGCGCCACAGTGGGTCACGCCCATGTAGAACACATTTAAAAAAATTTTGAAAATAGTTGTACTCTTCGGAATTGAATAAATTATATATCTATTAAAAGGTAATAGTCTGCAGATTCAGAAAACGCAAAAAAGTAAAAATTGAACTTTTCATGATTTTGAGCCTTTCCGGAGCCTCTTAACAAAGATCACTACCATCTGGAAACACGGCCGTTAGCTAGTAATGTACGATACTCCTTCGCTGTCATGGTGCCTTGCCTAGGAAGCCCACGTCAGAATTCCGCAGAGCGTGAAGGAGCCTCGCTAGCTTGTTCCCGACTCTTAGTAAAGCTGTTTCCATGGAACGCGACGGAATCGCGCCCTCCCACCGGCTTTATGAAGTAGGTATCGGGATTTATCAGGCCACGCGGCGCTCTGCCACTGCCTCAGCCACTCATTTCATTCATAGTTGCCGATGTCGAGTTGTTAACATTGTCACTTGTGTGGGTCGTCGACTGCGGAGGACCATAATTAGGAGTGCTCTGTGCACTGCGGATTGAGACACCCTTCTACTCTGCCCAACGTTAAAGTCTGATGTTAGCTCCGCCACAGTTCGCATCCTGTCCTGATGTACTAGTCAGCGCAGCCTACGACGTCCGACATCTGTATCGACGTGTGGTTCCCGAACCCCACAACGCCTTAACGTGGTTTCACCTGGGTTTACAACGTGTTGAAGACACTCATAACAGCATTTTCCGAACACCCGACAAGTTTTGCAGTTTCCGAAAAGCCGATCCTCCAGGCCATCACACGCTGCCCTCGGCCAAATTCAGAGAGATCGCGCGTCTCCCCATTTTACACGAGGACAGCACGCTCACTGATACTACATGCACCGTGCATGTGTCAGGGTAACAGTCACTCCACGCCAGTTAACGCTGCTTTCGCCTGGACTGGTTTACTTCGAATGTAGGTCGGTGGTCATGATGTCCCGGCAGATCAGTGCGTAATCATATATTAAAAAAGCTCAGAGAAACTGTCATTGATCATAAAAAGACGAAATTCATAATAAACACAATTTACTTATAATAATTCTGGATCGTATTGTGACACTACCAACTGGGTACTCTAAAATGTGTGCCCACTGGTTTCCTCGCAGCCTGGCATATGAGCATAAAGAGCAACAATGTTCTGTGCGGAGTTGCTTGGTCGTTACAAGGCTAATACTGTCAATTTTTGTTGAATATCGCGAAAGATTATGAAACATGAGGTCATCACTTCGAATCGGAAGCGGAACGACAAGCCCCGGTACACCACTTCTCCTCCGAAGAAAAAGTTAAAATCCGGTAAACCCAAGGAGACTATCTTCTGGATCTCTTAAGAGGTTATTTTCTTTTATGACCTCCTTCACGGTGCAGTGATCAACTGTGAAGTGTATTGTGGTGCCCTCAGGTAACAGAGGAAACAACTTGAACATGTTGGTCGGCACAAAAACGCAAGCGAACTTCTCCTTCTCCGCGACAGTGCAAGGCCTCACGTAAATCTGCTCCTCGTGGGAGCTCAAACTTCATTGGACTGTTCTTTCTCAGCCGCCCTGCAACCCGGATCTTGCACTTTTCGACTTACAACTGTTTGCCCCGATGAGAGACGCACTTTGCGGGAAGCAACGCATGGGTGATGGTGGGGATATTGATTCAGCAAGACATAGGCTCCGACGTCGACCAGTAGAGTGGTAACATGCGGGCGTATTGGACTTCCCAGTAAGGCGTCATTTAAAGGAGATTATGGTTTTGTAGCCAAAAGAGTGGCAAATAATGTGGTGTATTGGAATCCTGAATAAAACCAATCTGTTTTCAGAAAAAAAATGTTTTGTGTTACTTTCTGAACACCCTTCTTATGTTGGTGCCGTCAATGAACAGTGCATTCAGGAATAAGAGAATCTGGAATCCCTAGCTAGGTACTAGTGACGTTATATACGGGGTGCAATAAACAAGCAACGTTACACTCTCTCCCATATTGAAAACGTCACAATCCTCCTGCACATCTTATGGCACGAGCAATCCTGGTGCAGTGTTACTCTGCCAGGAAGTTGATTAAAACACGTTCCGGTGCAGAGTGGAAATTTGTTCTCGGCAGTGGTCTGCCAAAGAACATCCAATGAGTGATAGGGAGCAACACTCTTGCCGTGGACGTGGCGCCGGGCGGCTCTGGTTGGTCTGCCTTTAGGACGCTTGAGTGACGCGAGCATGGAGTGTACCTGTTGCGGCCAGTGGCCAGTAATTGACAGTAAGCAGGGGCGCGGCGTGATGGATGACCGGCCGGTGGCGCGACACGGCCTCCTAATCAAGGCGGTCGCCGTCTCCGCACCTCAGCCCCGCTATCTGGCAGGACGGGCCGGCCAGTGAACTCACTGGCCAAGTCAGCGCCATTGCAATTGGTCGGCAAAGCGTGGCTGGGTGCCACGTCGCGTAATTTGCCATGAAGGCTCGTGGTGGGCCGTGCATCCAGATGCAGCGAACTGTACGTTGAACCCTTGTCCGATTGAACGTCATTTTGGAAATGATCTCATTCTTTAAAAAAAGGATGTTAATAGGTTTAGAGCCCTTTGTGTCGCCCCAGTCTTCCTTCTGAAGTATAATAATCAGTCATTGTTCCAGCTTGAACCGAGCTTGGGTGTGTTGTGGAAAGACACTTGAAAGACACTCGACTAGCTTTCGAGAGGACTGTGAAAACCTCCTTCTGGCAATTCACATTTCCATGATTGCTATTGATTGCTTGTTGGTAGATGCTGGGATGGTGCATTCGAGAAGACGCCATAGACTTCGTACATTTTTGTGACCATAATGTACGCAGTTGATGTACTGCTACATACAGCACTTCAAATCTGAAAGAAGCCAACCTAGACGGAGATGCCTTCGAGCAGCCACAGTGTACTACATCGATAGGACGTTCTGCGAGGCAGATCGCTCCCCTATAACTCAGATGTGGGAATCAGAACTGCCAGAATATAGTGATGAACAGTTACCATTGAGCCTGGGGTGCCGGTTCTCTCGCAAATCATTAATGATGTCGATAAAAGTCGCTTCATCTACCTACTGAAATAGAACGTCGGTCGAATTTGACCCTAATTTATTGTAAAGTCTGTGCTTCAGAACATAACACGAAGTTTCAGACAAAATGAATTCGAAAGGAATAATACACGTACAAAATAAGAGAAAAAGTCTGTATTGATAATGACAAATTCACAACTGCTTAGTAGAGTTAGGAAGAACAGAGAACAGTGATTGCTCTCATCTTGTCACATAACGTCAGATGGCACGTGCAAACTGAGTCGTAAGTGAACCTTGTAAGAATAATCAAAATATCAACATTTTAGCATCTTATTAATCAAAAATCGGGCTCCTTTCCCAAGTCTCATTCGCGATCCACTGTGCTGCAGTGACTCATTTTGATTTATGCTGTGGTATGGAGTAGCACACTACTTAAAAGGTCAATCCAAAATTCCCACCCTTCACACATATAATAAGTTCTGTTAATCCGCGTTTCTCAAGCGTCTGTAAATCACAGAAAGCGTCCAGCTGTTTCCCATTATTTGTTAATTATTTTTAGGAGGATCCAGTGGAGCTGCATTCCACGTTTGGTACAACACGAACGACCGTTCACCCTGCGTGGAGACAATGTTTGGGTGGCAGCAGATCGCCCCTGCAATGGACAAAATAAATTCTCCGACGAACTCAACTATTTATTTTCACACGAAAAAGACATAGATCTTTATGGTATCGCACTCCCCTTGGTTTCTAGGAAGGCTCTCAGCATCAGCAAACATATTCTGTAGACCGGAGCTCTGGCCGAATAGCTTTGGCCCTGTAAAATTGGTAGTATCGTATCCAGGGCCAAGTTTTCGTCACGGCTCATTCTACCAGAGTCTTAAGGTGGAGACAATGGACTCCCACACTGTAATATCCAGTGAACTGAGAGGAAGTTACTAGCACCAGGCCTAAGAAAAGCACATAGAAATCTACATGCACTCACACAGGACCCATTGATCCTCGTCTACAAACTTCTTACAACAGGTCTGACCTTCCCTGTGGATTATCTGTCCACGTCTGAGCTCATTACATGTCCCAGACACGCAGCTGCAAAAAATGCACATGCAGCAGCTACCAAATATGAAGAGGATATTAAAATGGGAAATGGCTGTACAGCATTGTATGGTAGTGAAACATGGCCTTTGGGAAAACCGGGAATGAAGAGAATCGAAACATTTGAGATATGGTGCTGCAGAAGAATGGTGAAAATTAGGTGGACTGATATGCTGAGGGGGAGTGAGGAGGTCCTGCACAGAATCGAAAGGAGTACGTGTAAAACAGCAACAAGAAGAACAGACAGGATGGTAGGACATCTATTAAAATATCACGGAATAACTTCCATGGCACTAGAAGTAGTTTCAGAGGGTAAAAACTGTGGAGGAAAACAGATTAAAATACATCCAGCAAATAATTGAGGACGTAGGATGCATATGAAGAGACGGGTACAGGAGAAGATAATTCGTGTTGGGCAGCATCAAAGCAGTCTGATGACTAAAACGAAAAAACTTTGCAATCTTTGAGGATCCTCAGAATCATCATTAATACACTCCTGGAAATTGAAATAAGAACACCGTGAATTCATTGTCCTAGGAAGGGTAAACTTTATTGACGCATTCCTGGGGTCAGATACATCACATGATCACACTGACAGAACCACAGGCACATAGACACAGGCAACAGAGCATGCACAATGTCGGCACTAGTACAGTGTATATCCACCTTTCGCAGCAATGCAGGCTGCTATTCTCCCATGGAGACGATCGTAGAGATGCTGGATGTAGTCCTGTGGAACGGCTTGCCATGCCATTTCCACCTGGCGCCTCAGTTGGACCAGGGTTCGTGCTGGACGTGCAGACCGCGTGAGACGACGCTTCATCCAGTCCCAAACATGCTCAATGGGGGACAGATCCGGAGATCTTGCTGGCCAGGGTAGTTGACTTACACCTTCTAGAGCACGTTGGGTGGCACGGGATACATGCGGACGTGCATTGTCCTGTTGGAACAGCAAGTTCGCCGGCCGAAGTGGCCGAGCGGTTAAAGGCGCTACAGTCTGGAACCGCACGACCGCGACGGTCGCAGGTTCGAATCCTGCCTCGGGCTTGGATGTGTGTGATGTCCTTAGGTTAGTTAGGTTTAAGTAGTTCTAAGTTCTAGGGGACTTATGACCACAGCAGTTGAGTCCCATAGTGCTCAGAGCCATTTGAACCATTTTGAACAGCAAGTTCCCTTGCCGGTCTAGGAATGGTAGAACGATGGGTCCGATGACGGTTTGGATGTACCGTGCACTATTCAGTGTCCCCTCGACGATCACCAGTGGTGTACGGCCAGTGTAGGAGATCGCTCCCCACACTATGATGCCGGGTTGGCCCTGTGTGCCTCGGTCGTATGCAGTCCTGATTGTGGCGCTCACCTGCACGGCGCCAAACACGCATGCGACCATCATTGGCACCAAGGCAGAAGCGACTCTCATCGCTGAAGACGACACGTCTCCATTCGTCCCTCCATTCACGCCTGTCGCGACACCACTGGAGGCGGGTTGCACGATGTTGGGGCGTGAGCGGAAGACGGCCTAACGGTGTGCGGGACGGTAGCCCAGCTTCATGGAGACGGTTGCGAATGGTCCTCGCCGATACCCCAGGAGCAACAGTGTCCCTAATTTGCTGGGAAGTGGCGGTGCGGTCCCCTACGGCACTGCGTAGGATCCTACGGTCTTGGCGTACATCCGTGTGTCGCTGCGGTCCGGTCCCAGGTCGACGGGCACGTGCACCTTCCGCCGACCACTGGCGACAACATCGATGTACTGTGGAGACCTCACGCCCCACGTGTTGAGCAATTCGGCGGTACGTCCACCCGGCCTCCCGCATGCCCACTATACGCCCTCGCTCAAAGTCCGTCAACTGCACATACGGTTCACGTCCACGCTGTCGCGGCATGCTACCAGTGTTAAAGACTGCGATGGAGCTCCGTATGCCACGGCAAACTGGCTGACACTGACGGCGGCGGTGCACAAATGCTGCGCAGCTAGCGCCATTCGACGGCCAACACCGCGGTTCCTGGTGTGTCCGCTGTGCCGTGCGTGTGATCATTGCTTGTACAGCCCTCTCGCAGTGTCCGGAGCAGGTATGGTGGGTCTGACACACCGGTGTCAATGTGTTCTTTTTTCCATTTCCAGGAGTGTATATTTAATTGATAGCAGAATGTCTCAGATGGGAAAATGAATTAAGGAAGTGAAACGAAAAAATAGGCGAGTCAGTCCATAGCAGGCTTACACTTTATGTTGTGGCCATAAGTGGAACACCAGGCCTAACGATCATAGGCGGCGATAAGAAAATACACTTTTATTAAACCTGCTCTACATACGGTTAACAACAAAACTGGAATTAAAACGAACACAGAGTCAGATTAATTCACTTAAGAAATTAATGTTCTCAGGCTGGATTTTGAGAACGAGAACAGCAGTTAACGAGTCGCTATTAAACTGTGTTCACTGGATAGTTAGCCACTGAAGCTAAATCCAACCAAAAAGTTCCACACTGAGAGGCTAAGTCCAGTTTAAAATTTGCTGTCCATTAGCAGCATAATCCAAAGAGGCAGTGCTCATAGGTAAAAGCTAGGCCTTCTCAGTGGAGTTATCCTTGATTGCACCGCATCACTAACTGGCTGGTTAGGTGACAAACTGTTTCTTAAACACACGCTAAATCGTAGGATACTTGTTCTGTCCCCTTCTGGGCATGACAATAGCGCTACCAGTGGAAATGCAGATACCGCGAGTTTTACACAGAGCCATCCACCGGCCTGCTGCTAAACATGTTGTTATTTACTAGTGGTGGAGCCTGGCTGGTGCTATTATTTACTAGCGGTGTACACTGGCCAGTGTTATCATTTTGACGGCTGACTGCTGTTGGTGGGCAACCCATGAGCCTTACCTGTGCTGCAGTGTGGCTTATGTCCTAGGATACTTAAAATTGCGTATTTAGGAGTATTGTAGTATTTGTGCTTCATTACATTTATAGAAAAGTCGATAGTATGGAAATAGACGAAATGAGATAACTAAGCGCTTTAAAACGCCGGCATCATGGGGAGGCGAGGCGGTCTCGTATCGAATCCGTCCGGTGGATTAACAATGAGGGGCCTGGTGTGCCAGCGATGCTGGGTGTAGATTTTAGGCAGTTTTCTGCATACGACTAGGTGAACACAACGTTTGTACCTACATCTTTCCTCAAACATGATTTGCAAACATTTAGAAAACATTCTCACACTTGCGCGTGAGACAGATGAGATGGGTTCACAACTGTCGTCCCATTGATGAGGGGGGGGGGGGGGGGGGCATAAGGGCATCCGGCCACCTGCCACCTCAAACAGTGCCAAATCCGAAGTAATATGCTGACCCTGGGGAGACAGAGAGTAAGACCAGGGAGAAAGGAGAAAAAAGTCACTGGTTTAATATAAAACGTTATTATATTTCTAATTTAGTTCTACACCTAAAAACAGTTAATTTCAGATGTTGAAATGATATTTGTTTACTGCTTTTTTTCTGAAGCACTGTCTGCGAGCATTCTGGAGGTGTTCCTACGTTTTGAACTGGTGTCTCTGACCTAGTTTAACGCAGTACAGCTTTCTGAACGTAAAAAATGATACACTAAATCACAACTGTTTACTTACGTTCTTCTGGTTAGAAATATGTATGTGGTGCAATGTTTGACCTTTTCTTACGTCTAAGCTACAGTTAGCTATATGTTTCCGACAGAAGGTTAGTTTTTTGTCTGTATTTGGTCGCGTTTTACGTCAGCGCTACTGGTTATTTACGTTTTACCAACAAAAGTGAGGTTGGTGGTGTAATACCCAGTCGTTCTTTACGTTTATATACGTTGTGCAAAGAATAATGAGGGAAGTTGTGTAATATTTAATGCTCCTTTACGTCAAGAAATGTGTAATGCTGCAAGCCAAAGTGATTCTAGGCCGAAATTGCTAGTTTCAAATCCAGTATGTACGCGGTAAGCCTTGCTAAAGCAATGTAAAACTTATAAACTTAATACAGAACTCTAGTGCGTGACATCAAATCTTTTACGCCATCTTCTCCCATTTGCCTAACCAATTGTAGTCATTGTCATGTTCCTCCCACAATAACGAAGAATAATTGGCCTCTTATAAGTTCTCTGCGAACGTCGTGTTTGTAAGAGACTGATACTGATGGAACCTGTGTCTGCTTCGCCGAGAATGAATCTTCCTCATTCCCTGCACCAAGAAGCGGCCATTGTACAAAATTCCTCCCAATACATGACCAAAACCCACGTGTTGCCAAAGATGAGCGATGCCATTCCTCTGTCGCCTCTTAATCAAATATTTCACCGACTGTTTGAAATTAAGGTATATACAGGTTGACAGGTATGTTAGTTCAGGTCGTTGGTACCTTAATATGAGCCCACTTCAATGTGTTAGTTTCTTTCTCTGTGTCCAACAGTCTTCCTAGAAATACGTTACATATTTTACTACCGATTGTTCTGTGCACAGGAGTAGCTGCACCACTATGTGTCCTATGCCTGTCGGTGTAGAGTACCCGTCTTTCGTTTATGAGTCCACATTCCAGGACATGACCGGCTGCCCAGGGGAAACATTAATGGCTTGCTCTGGAGGTACTACGTAATCAATAAACGTACTACTCTTATTAGCTCTAATTATTATCTAGTTACCTTCCATTAGGAATGTGGGTGCACTCAACGACTGTGATATGACCTTCAAATGATAGAACACAGCAATCAGTCGACCTCTTCTTTCAGTTTTCATTAGGCAAATCTAGATTTCGGCTAGTGCCTAGCCAATATCAGTGCACTATTTCATGCACTACATGTCCCACAACGTCAGGCCCGTGTTGTTCGGGCTTGTCACAGTTCGTTCACGAGTCTAACGCACTAGGACGTGCACTGATACCATGTAACAGCGCATAGGTGATGGCTAGAAACTACCTGAAATCTAGATTTCCCTAGTAAAATCTGAAAAAAAACGACTAATTTCTGTGCTCTATCGTTTGAGAACTCTAATTATTAGTTCGCATATGAAGTGAATACTGATGTAATGTTGTTCAGTACACTTCCTACAGTCACTAATAGAAACATGTGCACTCACACCCCTAAAAAATTGGTTCAGGGCTCTGAGCAGTATCTGAAGTCATCAGTCCCCTAGAACGTAGAACTACTTAAACCTAAGGACAGCATATGCTTCCGTGGTAGCGTCAGTATGAATGAAATGGTTTCAGGATCGTCTGTTGCGTCATTGTAAAAACTCTGGAATATCTGTATCTGCACCTGTCTCTACATTCGCTCTCACTGCGCAATAATGTCTCCACTGCTAGATGGTTCAAATGACTCTGAGCACTATGGGACTCAACATCTGAGGTCATCAGTCCCCTAGACTTTGAACTACTTCAGTCGAACTAACCTAAGGACGTCACACACATCCATGCCCAAGGCAGGATTCGAACCTGCGACCGTAGCGGTCGCGCGGTTCCAGACTGAAGCGCCTAGAACCGCTCGGCC
The DNA here is from genome assembly GCF_021461395.2 of Schistocerca americana. Classification (NCBI taxonomy): domain Eukaryota; kingdom Metazoa; phylum Arthropoda; class Insecta; order Orthoptera; family Acrididae; genus Schistocerca; species Schistocerca americana. The sequence continues at coordinate 176,510,605 of NC_060122.1, read as the reverse complement.
ACTCCGGCCGGCGAACACCCTTAAAACCGTATATATTTACAAATACCACGTTTGTGCAGATGTGTCAGAATATGTCTACAAGCTATTTGGCTTGTAACTTTTCCGGCATGGTCTGCCATAGAAATAATGCTTCAATAATGACAATTATGAACCCCCCCAAAAATCACTGTCCATCTTAAGAGACAACTGAAAAGATACGTGAACGCCTGATCGATCGCTACCTGGCAGTATAATTCTTCCCCTACATAAAAGGAGGAGGAGCGCCATTATTTGTCCCCTCGTTTTGATTAGCAGTCGCCAGCCACACCTGTCAGCAGGCACCCCGGCCGCCAGTAAGGCGCGGGCCAGCCCGGGGTGCCATCCATCCAGCTGGTGCCGTGCCGCCAGTAATTAGCACGTGAAAGACTCGAAGAAGCACCAGAAGCAGGGATCGCGTCGTAATGAAGCCGGCCGGCCGTCCGGCGTAGCGCAGCCACCTACAGAAAGGCGCCATTGTCTGCGGTGACGGGCCATTGCCTGCAGACAGCGCGCAATAAAGCACAATGGCTTTGCTGTTCCGGTACGCCGCTGTGTCACTCATTCGCCAACCATTCTCTTTCCCCTGTAACTAAGCGAGTTTTGTCTGCCGCGACCAGGACGTAAAGCGATTCTGACACGGGGAAGAACAAAAGGACTCGGGAGGCGTGCGGCGTGTAAGACGACCTCCCCATGAGCAACCACTGGTAGTCGCAAACGCGCTTTTTTTTTTCCTCTACAGGAAACTTGTAGACAGCTTGTTGCTACAGTGCAGGTACTCGATCAATCATGTACAAATCTTTTAAAGTGGAAGCTTCCAACGCTGCACGGGAGGGTATCTAGTGCTTCGTTGTCTCTGTCCCTCCTACCACCCAGTCGAATATGCACTGTAGGGCCAAAGAAACCTGTACACCTACCTAAATTCGTGAAGAACCCCCGATCGCACGCCGAAGTGCCACAGCACGAAGTGACATGGTCTCAACTAAAGTCTGAAATAGTGCTGGAGGGAACTGACACCATAAATCTTGCAGGGTCATCCTTAGATCCGTAAGAGGGGGGGGGGGGGGGGGGGTGTGGAGGTGGCGGGTGGAGATATTTTCTGAGCAGCACTTGCAAGGCATCCCTGATACGCACAATGATGTTAATGCCTGGGGAGTTCGGTGTCTATCGGAAGTGTTTCTGGAGGGAATCGGTAGCAATTGTCGACGTGTGCGGTGCCGCATTGTCCTGCTGGAATTGACCATGTCCGTTCGAATGCACAATGGACATGAATGGATGCAGGTAATCAGACAGGATGCTTATATACGTGTCGCTTGTCAGAGTTGTATCGAGATATACCAGGGGCCCTACATACTCCTAGTGCTCATGACCCAGGCCATTACAGAGCCGCCACTAGAACAGTCTGCTATCGTGAAGGTTCCATGGATTCATGAGGTTGTTTCCATACTCGTACACGTCGATCCGCTCGATACAACAAGAAACAAGACTCGTAAGACCAAGCAACATGTTTTCAGTCCTCAACACTCCAACGTCAGTGTTGACGGTCCCAGGAACTTCGTATAGCTTTGTGTCGTGCAGTCATCAAGGGTACACTAGCTGGCCCTCGGCTCCGAAAGACTATATCAATGATGTTTCGTTGAACGGTTGGCACACTGACACTTGTTGCCCCAGCATTGAAGTGTGCAGCTATTTCTCTTCAGTTGCAGTTGGCCGCGTTCTTGCAGAATCTCTTTCTGGCTGCAGCGATGTCTGAGATTTGATGATTCATGATGTTCGCGGTACTCTCATGAAACGATTGTACGGGAAAATTCCCACTTCATCGCCACCTGACAGAAGCTGTATTCCATCGCTCCTGCGATGACTACAACACCACGTTCAAACTCACTGAAATCTTGATAACCTGGCATTGTGGTGGTAGTAACCGACCCAACAACTGCGCCGGACACTTATTGCCTTACATAGGCGTTGACGATCGCAGCGCCGTATTCTCCCTGTTTCCGTAACTCTGTATTTGAATGCGTATGCTTTTACCAGTTTCTTTTGTGCTTCAATGTAAATACATTAAAAAAGAAGTTTTGCATCACTCCGGTTCCCAGGACTCCTGAAGATAGACGTTGACTGTGGATATTGTATCACACAGTCCCTTTGACTGTTCAGATATGTCACTAAACCTGCCCAAAGATGTAAACAACTATGCATGAGCAGCGCCTATTTGACGGAGGAGGTCCGACAGCCGATTAGTTTGTCATTCCACCAGGAGGGAGGGACACGGCTCGTGTTGTCTGTAGTTCAACCATGTCTAGACAGTCGATACCGCGGTTCAATCGCATCCTTATTTTGTGCCAAAAAGGGCTCTCAACAAGGGAAGTGTCCAGGCGTCTGAGAGTGAACCAAAGAGATGTTGCTCGGACATGGAGGAGATACAGAGAGACAGGAACTGTCAACGACATGCCTCGCTGAGGCATCCCAAGGGCTACTACTGTACTCCGAAAACCTCTACCAACGGATTATGGCTCGAAGGATCACTGACAACAACGCCACCATGTTCAGTAATGCTTTTCGTGCAGCTACAGGACGACCTGTTAAGATTAAACAGTGTGCAACAGGTTGCATGATGCGCAGCTTCCCTCCCGACGTCCATGGCGAGGTCCATCTTCGCAACTATGACATCATGCAGCGCGCTATAAATAGACTCAACAACTTGCCGAATGAAACGCTCAAGATTGGCATCACGTTCTATTCACCGAGGAGTGTCGCTTATGCCTTCAACCAGACAATCGTCGGAGACTTTTTTGGAGGCAACCCGGTCAGTCTGAACGCTAGTGCAGCAAGAGGGAGGTTCCCTGTTGTTTTGGGGTGGCATTATGTGGGGCCGACGTACGCCGCTGGAGGTCATGGGAGGCTAAACGACTGTACGATACGTGAATGCCATCTTCCGACCAATAGTACAACCACAGCGGCAGCATATTGGCGAGGCATTCATCTTCGTGGAAGACAATACGCGCCCCCATTGTGCACATCTTGTGAATGACTTCCTTCAGGATAGCGACATCGCTCGACTAGAGTAGCCAGCTTCTTCTCCAGACATTAACCCTAGAGAACATGTCTGGGATAGATGGAAAACTACTTCTTTTGGACGACGTGAAACGCCAACCGCTCTGAGGACTCTAAGCCTAGTCGCCGTCGAGCAGTGGTACAATCTGGGCCAACAGTGCCTAGATGAACGTGCGGATAGTATGCCACGACGAATACAGGCATGCATCAATTCATGAGGACATGCTACTGTGTGTTATAGATACCGGTCTGTACAGCAATCTGGACCACAACCTCTGAAGTTCTCGCTGTATGGTGGTGCAACATGCAATCTGTGGTTTTCATGAGCAATAAAAAGGACGGAAATGATGTTTATGTCGATCTCTATTCCAATTTTTTGTACAGGTTCCGTAACTCTCGGAACCGAAGATCAAATGGTTCAGATGGCCCTGAGCACTATGGGACTTAACTGCTGGGGTCATCAGTCCCCTAGAACTTAGAACTACTTAAACCTAACTAACCTAAGAACATCACACACATCCATGCCCGAGGCAAGATTCGACCGTGCGACCGTGCGACCTCTCTTAATTTGCCACTGATGCCTAAGAAACTTCTAATAATAAAACGACAATAAAACATAAAAGTTTTTGAATATTACAATGAATATTACAATAATGAATTCCTTAAGAACAACGGAATACTTACGACGTTTTAACACGATGTTAATAATCTGATACATCAGTGCTTAGTTTACCGCTTCCGCCTAACGTCGAAGGGCTTGTGATTGACAGATACATATGTGGAAAGCAAATTTCCAAAATTTGATGTGAACTACGCAATTAACTTGAGCACTACAGGGGAGAAAAAAATATAAAACTGTCGAGAAAATGATACATGTAAAAGAACAGAAGTGTCTACCACAGAAATTACTCGACACCGTGATTTCGAGGAAGCAATTCGTTGCTGTCGCATTTCTGCGTATGCACATCCGTTGCGTGCTCTGTCGTGGGTACTTTGCTCTGTCAGCAAGTTTTAGTGTGAGGGAGATGTGCGGATGTATTTAGTGACCAGTTGAGTGCCATAACAAATGGCGCTTGTTCAATGCACAGTGTTACGCCAAGCCCAATTCGTGGAAAAATTAAGCGGAACTGCTCGTGCGAGAGAATAAAACTGAAAGAGTTTCTGCGAAAACCTCCAGTAAAGTCTGAAGTGCAGACATTGGAACCATAACAGCGTGAAACTAACTCTCTAGTACGTAAAAACCGTATCTTTCCGAAAAGAATTCGAACACCAGAAAAAATTTCCTCGAGTGAACGAAAGTCTGGACCATAGTGTGACGAATTCTCGACGACCTTTAACTGCGTAAGTGGTAATTAAGAAACTGTCGCTCCAAACGTTATGAAGTAGGGAATGCATCTTCATGTTTTCTGACTGTTTAATGGTCGTTTGCCATGTATTTTAATGGTCGTTCGCCATGTATGTCTCCTCCACTAACTTCTTCATCTCAGAGTTGCTCTTGGACCCTACGTCCTCAGTTACTTGTTGGATGTGTTCCAATCCCTGTCTTCCGCTACAGCTTTACGCTCCGCAGATCCGTTTAGCTTTTTGGCAGTTAATTCCTGCGCAATAACACATGTCTCATCATACTGTCCCTTCTCTTTGTCACTTGTTTTCCATACCTTTTTTTCATAGCTGATGTTGCGGAGAACTTCCTCATACCTCTTCTTGTCTATCTAATTTTGAAACATTTTCTGCAGCACCACATCTGCAAATTTTAGATTCTTTTCTTTTACAGTTTTCCAAATGTCAATGCCTCACTACCACACAATGCTGTGCTCCCGACGCACGTTCTCAGAAATTTATTCTTCTTATTAAAGGTTATGTTTGACGCTAGTGAACTTCTCTTGGTCAGGAATGCTCTCTCTGAGTGTGCTAGTCTGCTATTTATGTCTTCCTTGCTTCGTCGATCATGGATATTTTGCTTCTAAGGTAGAATAATCCCTTAACTCTGTCTACTTCGTAATCACCATTTTGATGTAACGTTTCTCGCTATTCTCATTTCTGCTACTACTTATTGCAATTCTCCTGTCCCGTTTATGTGTCAGTCCATGTTCTGTACCCATTAGACAGTTCTTTCCGTTCAACAGATCCTGTAATACTTCTTCTCTTTCACTGAGGATAGGAATATCATCTACTTATCTTATCAACGATACTACAAATTTACGGTTGTGCACAAGTTAAAACGTCGAGACGAACTTACTCTTGTTGATTTCTGCCGGTGTTTTCAGAGTGAACTGACATACGGCTGAAAGAGCGGTGTGCTGACCACATGCCCCTCCATATCCGCATCCAGTGACGCCTGTGGGCTGAGGATGACACGGCGGCCGGCCGGTACCGTTGGGCCTTCATGGCCTGTTCGGGAGGAGAGTTTCAGAGTGAAGCGGAATCAGGGCTATTGGATCCTCAGATTTACATTTCCTCAGCAACAATCAAATGTGATTAGGCATAAGAACAGCCCAATCAGTACTTTGAAGAACGGTTGCATAGACTCAAGATTCGTGTTTGGTGAGCAATGTCAGTTGCCCGCGTCGTTTCATGATTCTTTTCCCAAAATGTTAATGCTTGCCTGCATTTCGATAATCAGTTTAATCCATATGCGAATCAACTTACAGGAGGTGAGCGACTGTACAGGTATTTCCATGAAGACGAAGCAAAAGCACATACCTCCTTGAGAACCTTGTCACTAGTCCATGAGGTGTTTGGTGTGGACAGGGCAACCAACAGAGGCAGTGCCATCTCCTAACCACCTCAGTCGCTTGAGCTCCCACCGTGTGATTTTTATCTACGGAGAAAACCGAAGGATGAGGTGTCGGTACTCAAATAATGCTCAGGCAATGGAAGAGCTACAGCACAACACCGAAATCGCTATCGTTGTCATTCCTCGCTCAGAGCCGCTACACATCAGCCCTAGTTTGATAAACTGAGCACAGTGCTGCAGTGACGTCAGAAGTGGCCATTTGTAGTATCTTCTGTGACGCTCATTAATCAGAGTCAATCGTGCGTCAAGCTTATTCTAAGTATTTTCCAAGCTAATTCTATTTCTTCCACCCTCCATAATAGCAACAGTCTCAGACACTTGTTGGTGCCATTATTCACGCAACACAATGGCGAAATGTTTACTCATCAATATATCGGTAAGCATAATGGTTATGAAGGCAAACTAATGCAGTGTGAACTTGTAAATGCCAAGAACGTTGTTTCTTTTATTTGTTTCCCTTTACATCCGGGAAATCAGTCTTTTCATTTTAGTGGAAGGTCGTTCCCCTTCTACTTTCCCTTCCTCAAATTCCAATTGATTTGCTAGTTGCATTTGTTGCTGACAGCAGGTATAGTCAACGTGTGAACGAGAAATGACTGGAATGCTCTCTGCAGGTGACCAGGAAGCAAGGCTACCGACGTGGGTGGGCCATTACAGAAGCATATGAAAGGCATCTTTAAACGTATCTTTCATTCTTTTACAATTCCTTTACGTTTTAGCATTTTAAAGCCTATATTCATATTACTTTACTCTTTGAAATATGATGTGTGTAAAAATATAAACGCCTCTGTTAAAAGGTTTTCTTTTCTTTTCTTGGGTTGGGGTTGGAATGGAGACAGGGATGTTGTCATGAACCACCCTTGGATACGCGACTCATTCTGCCGTTCGTACCCTACCTCTTGTTCACACCTGCAACTGAGTCAAATTATTTACAGAAAACAACTGTAATGAACATTTAGGAATAACTGAGAGCAAATGCTACACTTCAAGTTTTACGGATTTGGTATTTCTCGGCGTATATCTTCAGGTGTCCTCTCAAAAACTAGCATGCATCATATTTTTTTAATAGATCAGATTTAAATCACTAACTTCTTCATCTTTCAGTTTTCACTAAATACATCATCTATTCATGTTGCTCAAAATTTCTTCTAGGCACAGCCCCACGTTCTGTCTAACCAATTACATATATTTAACTGCAGAAAAGAAATATACTAGCTAAAGAGCACGTAATCGACGAAGATGTACATTTAGGAGATATAAAGCGAAACTGTTAAATGTTTGCCCTTTACAGTAGTTTGATATTTATTTTCAATTTTTTTGTTTCTTTTCATTTTTTGCAATTGAGTGTATGGTTCTACAGAATGAAACACTGTTTAAATTTCCAGAATTCTACATCACGAATAAAAAATAATTTGATAGCTGATTTGAATGTGAGAGAACCAGGTACACATTTGTGCATCATAATACACTTCAACAAATCGGGAAAATGTATCTACTGATACGGCGATGCGACAGTTACTGAAAATGCCGATACTCCGCGAAACGAAGTCCATGTACGCGAGATTATTGCACATGTGATGTATCACTCTGTGTCAGGCGTTTAAGGCACATAAACTGTGTCAAAGGAGGAGCGATTGTAATCCCTATTAGTACCATACTGACTTACGTGAGTTAACGAAATCCCTTAATATAACTGCAAACACAGTACACTAAGCAAAGCCATTCATTACTTTCTACTCCAAACCTTTTAACCACTTCCATCGCAGCTGATATTTTCGAGGGAATAACAGCCGTAATTTCTATGTTTGACTTAACTGACTTGCATCAATTTCATTATTATGTTTCACATTATAAATTTAATGTCATCTTTTCCCATCCTCAGATGTATATGAACATTGCATGAATTTTTTCGATGCTCCCCATAGATCCTATCGGGTAAGGAACTCACACCCCGCAACAGTACTCCAGAACCGGACAAACAAGCTTAACTACGGTCTCTTTAGTAGATTTATTGCATACTCTTAGTGTTCTGCCAACACAACGCAGAAATTTCAGATGACTCTGCCGTATACCGATTTTAGGAATGTTATTGTTCCCATGAAATACTTAGTTGATGCTTCCAATTATAGTTAGCTGTAATTGTATTCCGTATGTATTTATTTGATCTGTAACTTTTAAACTTATGTAAGTTATTGTGTAACCGAAATTTAACCGAATTTTCTTCTACTCATTTGGTGGGCCTTTTTTTAATTGTTTGTGGTCAATTCCGGACACTTTGCATTGCGACAACTTCTCTTCCAAATAGTTCTGCAATTTGCTTTACTAGGTAACAAACGACAGCATCATCTCCAAACAATCTAAGAAGGTTGATCTCATTGTCTTCAAAAGCGTTTCCTTAGATTAAGAGCAGAAGAGCGCCTGCGACACTTCCTCGGAGAACAGCAGATGCCATTTCCATTTCACTCGGTGACGTCCCGTCAATTACTACGAATATATAACGAATACTGTCCTACAATTGAGATGGTATTCCACTGATACACAATCTGATTAGAACACATTTATGCAGAACAGTGACAAGAATCCTGATAGAAATTTGGAAATGCAGAAGCACGCTGAGATTCCGTTTCAGGTCACTTATTATTTCTTGTGAATTAAATGCCACTTGTGTTTCACAAGATCGACATTTCCTGAACCCGTGCTGCTCATGTGTCAATAAATCATTTTCTTTCACGTATTTCATAATGCCGGAACGCAGTACATGTTCCCTAATTCTACTTCAAATCAGTGTCCATGTTATAGGCCTATAATTCAACGGTTTATTTCTACTTCCTTTTTGGTGTGTTGGTGTGACCTGTGAAAATTCCTTAGGTTCGCATCCTTCGTCTTCGAAGCAGTTATAAATGACTGCTAAAACTGGAGCTACTTCGTCAGCATAGTCTGAAAGGAGTACACCTGACGTCAGATGTCATCTGAATCGAGACAGAGAAATAAAACTCACAGGGAAGATTGACACAGATACTCATAAACTGAAACGTGAATCGTTGAAACGGAAGAGGTGAAGAACTTAAAATCTGAGTACATTATCATCTGAGACGGAGAACTAGCTCGGATTAGAGTAGCATCTGGAAGGATTTTTTTTAGTTTTTTCTTATTTTATTATTTTTTCTTACAAACAAACCACCGTATGCGATTTGGGGGATCCACTAATAACATGAATTACAGTGTCTGAACACGTCTGAGAATCTCAGTTTTTTTGAAAATGTGCCCGTAATTTTAACCATAACGCCATCTTACTCTGTTGAACCGTTGAACAAGGGGCGATATTGACTTGGCTAAACGCTGTTACGTAATTATAGAAAACCGATATTTTTAACAGATCGTGCAGCAATTCTGTTGTCTGTATCATACATAGAATTTAGGGAGTGGCGGGAATGAGCTGTTATTTGTACGAAGTACCAACAGCTACGTGTTACCAAGTGGTACCCAGAGCTGTATGTTAAAATGTGGCACATGATACAGATATACTCATCATAGTGATGTATTTTTTAGGTTCTACTCTGTGCGCTAGTTATGTAGTGATGGGATTTTTAGTGAAGGTGACGTTTACTAATTATAGTATTAAATTAAGTGATTAGGTGCACGAGCTATTTAAACATACTGCGTTACAATCACTTATTCAAAATCTTGTGCCGTTATTTTGTGTTCATCGGGCTTGACAAGCGGGCGTGACCTGGCGAGAAACACATTCCTCCCAACCAGAAACCTTTTCGTCGAAACCATCATGGAGAATGACTTCGCCGGCAATCACAACCTTCCATCTGCTTACACCATATCATCACTGCCAAAGTGTGATATCTGAAAGTGTTCTATAAGTTTTGGAAACTGCTGAAAATCGAACGGGATTAAGTCGGGACTGCATGTAGAATGATGGATGAAAGCGAACCGAAGGCATCAGATTGTTACAGATATCGCGGTGCTCGTGTTTGCTTTGCCATTGTCATAGTGAAAGGGAGGTCCTTGTGTGGACGAACTCTTCTGCGTTTAGAAACTCATTACAGCATCTGTTTCTCACGCTCTGCCATAGTTGCGTTACAAAGTCATATTACACGCTACAGTTTGGAGACCTCTAGCGGCAGACGTTTCTGACTTGTACCAGCAAAGCGGGAAAGGTGTCCGAGTAGTATTCGTGACATGTAATACCTCAGCTGGTGTTGAGAACAGAATAAAGTATGCGGAAGTACTACTCCATATGAGATGTTTATGTATACCACTAAAAAGCAGTAAAATCCTTATTGTGATGTAACTAATTCCACAATTTGTATCATCATCTTTCACACATTAAAGATTAAATTGGACTATGCCAGAAGTTTACAGATGTTACATTTGTAGCTACTGCCGTGGAAGCAAGTGGGCCAGATGTGCAGTACGACATCCTGGACTGAATGATGCCATGGGATATAATGAGCTCAGTTGCTTGCACAAGAATAAATGTGTATCGTGTGTTATTCGAATTAACATGTGATACACTGCACTTTCATCTGTAAAATGTGACATATGAAAAAATGAACTGTCGAAATGAGTTGCAGTATAATAAAGATTTTAGCAGCGTTATGGTAGTATGTATAAACATAACAAAATATTGTTTGGACCACGACTATTGCATTCTAGTTACTCTTTCAAAACGAAATTAATGGTTAATATCTCTCTGTTGTATGGACTTATGAAGTAACAAATGGACGGGCTCTTCTTAGAATCTGGGAGAAAAGGAATGTCTTCATAATTTTACTTTCTTTATCTCATCATCCACTCTGACGTTTGGTGCCGTTGTACTGAAAATCGTGGTGAGAATAATCCTGCCACGGCATTCTACAAAATAACTAACTTTCTGACCTACCTCCTTATTCGTCACAAACGCTACTACAGGTAAAACATTTCTGTCTGCTGTCGATAATACCCTCTATTGACCTGGACGCATTTCACTTCCCTGACAACCACAACATCTACACTGAGCCTTTGCATTGCGCTTTTCAGACTGTTTAGTTTCCCTCCCGCCTTCAAAATTATGAAACTTCACAGTTTCACAAGTAGAATCTGTCCGTTGATAACTCAATCTTTTTCTCATGGTCACTTCCCCCTTGGACGTCCTTCCACACAAAAACGAGATGAATGCTAATTCGAAATTTTTTGCCAGTGGAGACGTCATGTTGATGCCTTTTCACTTGCGGGCCACGTTTTTTCTGGATACACGTAGTGTGTCTTCACTGCAGTGGTTTCCACTACCTTCTGCATCGTCATACCAGTTTTTCCGTCTTCTAGGGACAGTTTCTCATCCCAACGAAGAGATGGTACCCTGAACATCTTTCGGTTCCTCCGCCCTCTTTATCAAGGCCATTGGCGAAACAAGGGAGAGTCCTATGTTGGAAATCTTCCGCCACTATTGCTGACGATTTTTACTCAAAATTTAAGTAGCGTATGGTATCGAACCCTTTATATAGAATGTTTTGGTTAATGGTCATAGATGCTACCAAAGAGTACGGTGAAAATACACTGTGAAAGTTAATAGAGCATATGATTCCATGATAGCAGCAGTCTGAATGAAATGGTTTCAGGATCGTCTGCTGCGTCATCGTGAAACTCTGAAACATCTGTATTTGCACCAGTACCGTACAATCGCTCTGACTATGCAAGAAAGTCTCCACTGCTAGACTTTGGATGAAAACTTAGATCATAGCTGTCATGAGAGACACTTTGCAACAGGTAGGAGATAGCTCGGAGGCACATGCTGCCCGGGCTACAAGACAAGCAGCACATGATTGAAATGCTCGCCGACTCCCGCACGCATTCAACAGCGTCACAGTAGCCCCTTGATTGTCAAATATTTGAGATTCACCACGGCACTCTCAGGAAAGTGTAGCTGCTGATGTTCCGTTTGTCTCTGACTGACAATAGTGCTAAAAATAACGGTGACTACCGTAAGAAATATTCAATAATACAGGGAAGATAAAATGAAAATATTTCATGCATCTTATGCTAGGTAAACCAACATACATCATCCGCAAACGAGGTAACGATGTAGTTGGCCTGTCTGTCATAAGGTGCACGACGTACTCTACGAAGCGGTTCCTCTTTGCCCACACTGTATAACGGCTAATTATTATCTTCTTAATTAAAGAGTATTCGTTTTTTGTGTCCTTAGCGTTCTGACTTGTGATCTAGCGCGCGGTATAGAAAGTACTCAAGAGGAGCAGAGACGAAAACCGAATCGTTCTAGCGAAATAGGTAAACAAAGAATCGGAAGATTGTTATGGCCTAGGCCCTAGAAAGGGTCATCTTCGAAACGACGAATCTGGTGAGCTTTTTGCGTGCTACTGTTGTGAGTATCCAGGGAAAGCGGTCGAACTGTCCCTAAAAGACGGAAAAACCAGCAACGATCAACGGTATGACGATGCAGAAGGCATTGGAAACCACTGCAGCAGAGACACACAATGTATATCCAGAAGTATTACCCGGAAGTGAAAATACATCATGATGACTTCTCCACTGGGGGAAGATTCCTCTGTGGAAGGACGGCCAAGGTAGAGATGACCATGAGAAAAAGATTGAATTATCAACGAACAAATTCCACGAGTCGAACTGTGGAATTTTATGAGTTTGAAGATAAAACCTCGAATAGGCGACAAAGAGACGGACGTCGACACGTCACTGTCACCAGGCTATAATCATTCTACATTGTTTTTAGGAGAATGATAATGAACGCCATGTCTTAACCACCAAATATGCCTCATCGAAGCCGACAAAAATCGTCTGTAACGCTCTTGCGCACCGTCTAGGCCCATCATTTATCGGAATTGCGTGATCTGATGCCACATAACTCCGTAAACTGATTCGAATTTCCCAAATGCATAGCATGCAGAATCCCTGTCTACCTCAGATTTGATGTAAGTTTGTGGAGTTACTGAAATATCCATAAACTATATCTCATTCATGTTGGCCACTGAAATGACAGTCGACTACGTGTTGTGTAGCAAGCGTCGTATACTCTATTAAGTGACAACTACAGACTCTTTTTGGGTTTGCTGTGGCAGTCGAGACGGAGGTAGGTGGCGGAAAACTGGTGATAACTTATATTTCTATCTTCGTAATTTTACCGGAGATTTTGGGATATTGGTAGTGTGTGGTTCTAAATAAGTGAATTTGCGCAGTTGTCCTGGATGAAATTACGAATGTGTGAGGCCTTGTGACAGATCTGGTGATAATCCGTCCCTCTGACGGGGACGTTAGGTTCATTGCCTTTCTTCGTACTTTGCGAGAGGAACAGTAGATGCATCTCACTGCACTTTATGCTCTTCTTTCATTGACGGTATAACGACGAAGTTACAGCCCCATTCCCACTCAGCAAAGCCATCACGTGCACTCACGAAACAACAGTCACTTTTTCATGAAGTAAGGAGAACAACAACTTGATTGCCACTTGAACTTATCCATCAGAAAAAAATAATCGAATAGGTTATATTAGCATTCTGCCAGATGAGCGAATCACAGCTTAGCAAAGCATATGAAAGAGAGCAAGAGAAAATTTTGGTCCTACGTAAAATCTGTAAACGGTTCTAATGCTTCCATCCAATCACTCGTTGACTAGCCTCATGTGGCAGTTGAGGAAATACGACATTTTAAATTTCGTAATTAATAAATCGCTCACACATGTGAATCGTACATACATACCGATTTTTGACCATCAAACAAACTCCGATCTGGACGACGTAGTAATAAGCATCCCTGGCGTAAAGAAAAACTGAAAACTTTAAAAACAAAGAAGACGCCGAGTATTGATGGAATCCCAATTCGGTTTTAGGAAAAGTACTCTACAGCATTGGCCCCTTACGTAGCTAGGATTTAATCTCTCACCCGGTACAAGGTCCCAAGTGACTGGAAAGAAGCGCAGGTGACTCCAGTGTGTAAGAGGGGCCAAGGAGAGGACCCACAAGATTACAGACCAATATCTCTAACCGGTTTACTGAAGAATCCTTGAACGTATCCTCAAAATATAATAAATTTTCTTGACACCTAGAAGCTTATGTCCACGAGTCAGCATTTGTTTTAGAAAGCAACGCGCGTGCGAAGGTCAGCTTGCCCAATTCTCAAATAATATCCTGTGAACTATGGATGAAGAGCAACAGGCAGATTCCATTATTTCTCGACTGCCCGAGTGCTTCGGATCTGTACCATGTTGTATTAAACTAAGACATTGAAGCAATTCAGCTGCGGGCTGCTAGATTTTTTACGGGTAAGTTCGAACAACAGGCATATGTTACGGAAATGCTATGGGAACTTAAACGGGAACGAAGTTCTTTTCGAGGAACTATACTGAAAAATTTGAGAGAACCGGCATTGACTGCAGAAAGATTCCACTGCCACCAACGTGCACTTCCCGTAACGGTCACGAAGATAATATATGAGAAGTAGGGCCCATACGGCGGCATATACACAGTCGTTTTTCCCTCATTCTATCTGCGAGTGGAACCGGAAAATAAATGACTAGTAGTACGGGATACCATGTGCCACACACCGTACGGTGGCTTTTGTTGTTCGAAATGCCGAAACGTAGATAGAAGAAAACTACCAAGCTAAATGTCTATGATGACTGCGATATGATGAAAGCAGCATATCTTACGCGTTCTTGCCTGTGTTCTGAAAGTTGTACGCGTCTTTGTCTCCAGTGACGCCTCGTCACGCACTACCTCCAAGATTTCCTCCATCTCCTTTTGGCCTTCATTTTACGCAACGGGCCGGCACTAAGATAACATGAGAAACGAAACACATTATCATGTGGTACACTAGTTGGTCGTGCCTTTGCTGTTAATCACCCTGAACAAGGTTGGACTGAAGCTGCAATTACAAACCGAATGCATGCTTTGCAACCGTTAGCTTATCATGCCAGCCCAAATATTCGAGTAGTAGTATCTGTTTCAAGTGAAACGAAAATGAGGTAAATGATTTTCATTGCTATACGTTTAGGAAACATTAATCCAGATATGCATAAAGTAAATGGCAGTTAAAACAAGTTATCAGAGCCGCCAAAACATACTTTACTCATGTGTGCTACTAGAGCGCGGCTCCTTCCTAGTTCGGTGCATCACGATGTGACCTAGTGTGGCACGCTATAAGAGCTTCTTTACCCTGGGGCAAGGTGAAGGTGTTCTAATCAAATGCCTAGCCCAGTCCTGTCGCGAATTTTTAAAAATTGCAGTTAGCACGGAATTTTGTAAGCACTGAACGTTGGAGAGACGAGCAGAGCTGAGTCCAGTTATGTTCCGTCCCCAGTCTCGGAAAGATGTCGGCGGGGTTCCGTTGAGCCTACGCCGTAGAACACCCTGCACCCGTACATTCAGCGTAGCGAAGATTTTATTCTGTCTTGCAATAAACGATGAAAAACTATACGGAAACTCAAAACCAACTGACTTCTAATAGGTTGCTAGTGCTTTTTCCGTGTCATGCTCGTCTCAGCATTTCAGCTTCCGCTTCCTCTAGATCTTAATTAGAGACAAATCAGAATAATTATTACCGCTCCCTCTCGCTGCATTCAGTTGACCACTAATATAAAGTGATATGCGTGAGAAGTACTGGACATTTTCGTACGCAATTTTTCACGCGGAATTCCTGTTACACAGTGAAGTTACTTTTATTTTTCGAGTTTGGTTCTTCTTTGCGCTACCTCCTTGTTTGGTTCTGTTGCACAAAAGTGCAATTTGTGTGAAATTTGGGTTCCGCACAAATAGGGGAATACGTGCTCCTATGACGAAGAAACGCGTACAATATTATTTATTATTTCATCTCAAAAACTGATGTTAGAAGATGGCATGGGCTCCACATTATCCGAAGATGGCCCTTATAGGCCCGAATAGGTTATTGACGCATTTTTAATTTACGTGCCACTGCGAGGCATCTGTTTGAAGGAACACACAACTCCAATCACACCTGGTAAAAAATACTCTAAGCGTATTGGAAACCAACTCTCCAATCCCATTGTGGATAACTGGAATCGATCGATTCGTACGTGAACTTCTTTTATATTTTCGTCATAATTTAGTGGAATGGTTATTTTTCATTCAGAAGGCTTGTACATAATGATGGAAAGTACCCTCGCAGGCAGAATAGGAAATAGGTATCATAAATGAATTTTCAGTATTTTTTAAGACACACAGGAGATATCAACATAGGTAATATATGGATGAAGGTTCGAAAGAATACTGGGATTCAAATTCGGTACTCTAGCTTCAGAAAGGACACAAAAATGTATTTCGACATGCACACTGAAATGTAAAATACTGACTACCAAATTCCGTTCTCTTCTTCTGTTCGTAATACAGGCTAATCCTTGACTAAAAATATTTTCATGCAATAAAATATTTCGGCAATCCATCTTCAATAACAGACAGGCACCAGAGCGCGGAAAGATTCTTCATGAGATGGTGCTTCAAGCAGAGAGATAGAAGTTAATTCTAAGAACGCAGTACAACCTCTTTAGGCCGCTACCCTCTCACAAATAGAATATCCCTAAGAAAACATGACGTTCGCAAAATATTGACTTGCTTAAAGTGTCCATTGACCTTTTCGTGCTGATCAGGAATTTGGAATTAGTTAACGTCTATTACAAACAAGGCTCTTGTCTTTATTGATATATTCGGAACTATGTTCCTACACCTCATATTTTGATCATAAACTCTTCCGAAAATGATACCAAATATCCGACGATTCCTACAAAAATACAACTGATGTTTCTCCAGAAAGTTTTCATTGAATCCACACACCCCTGAAAGTGATCGTATTTGATGCTATCGTGCCAGTGACTAATGATTTTTCATTTTCACGGATAATATCACTCAGCAAACATTCATTTATTGACGACTTTCACCGTCCCTTTACGGCAGTAGGTTTAAGTATCCAAAGACGTGTAATATTTTCAGCTCTCAATGAGTAATTTGTTTAGCTTTCGTTTAGTTTGTTAACATATGTATGTGGAAAATTTATATTCCACGTAAATAGATGCATGCTATTGAATGGTTTAATTTCATATTCGCTTTGCTCTTGCTTCTTCATGGCTGCCTTTGCTCGTCCAGAGTTTCTCTTTCTCAAATAACGAGTGATTGAATCACGCTTCAGTCTTGGCTATCGTCTCAATCTTCTGTTGATCAAATCTATCCTCCTCAAAAGTAATGACTTTTAAAGCATTAGAATGTGCTTCGTCCTCAAGTTCCCTTTCACTCACGAACCTCCGATGTTCTTAGTCATTTTGAAGCAGCCTTCATGTTGACACAATGTTAGAGATTTTGATGCTCAGTTTCTCAGCTGCTGTGTCGGAATGTGTTCTTTTCTCAGTAAATCGTTACCTACAAAGCTAATTTTAAGTTTTGATGGACAGCTAATTTACACGTCGGCAAATTTTTAACTTTTCTTTAAGAGACGACATACTACTTTTTAAAATCATAAGTTTTTGATGCGGTCCACCATGAATTCCTCTCTTGTGCAAGCCTTCTCCTCTCAGAGTAGCACTTGTACCCTACTTCCTCATTTATTTGCTATATGTATTCCAGCCTCTGTCTTCCTGTACAGTTTGTACTTTCTACAGGTCCCTCTAGTACCATAGAAGTTATTCCCTGATGTCTTAACAGCTGCTCTATCATCCTGTGTCTTCTACTTGTCGTTGTTTGCATATACGAGGGTTACTCGGAAAGTAAGGAACGATCGGTCGAGAAATGGAAACCGCAGTGAAAATCCGATGAAGTTTTGGACAGGTGTGACGGGCAGTGTCTGTAATATCCCCGTCGATCGCGTCACGTCATTCTTTTTAGTTCTGAGCACGTAAAGATACCTAGAACGTGTCTCCCGCCAAGTACAAGGGCCTGAAGCTATACAGTCAACATTACACACCTGTCGAGCATTTTCTTCTTCAAGACAATTTTCAGCCACATTCTGCAGGGGCAATGAAGCTGCTCCTGCATCGTTTTCAATTAGAAATGTTTGATTACCTACAATACAGCCTGTAATTGTCTCCCTCTGAGTTTCATCTCTGCTCTCATGAACCGCAGGCTATGAAGACAACATTTTGGCACGGATAACGAATTACAGGCCAGCGTAGAGAATTGGCGGAAAGCACTGGTGGGTGGCTTCTATAAGGAGGGTATTGGAAAGTTGGTACAACGTTAAGACGAACGTCTAAGTAGCTGATAGTTGTAGCTAACTGTTGGAAATAACACAGTTTTGATTTTCACTATGGTTTCCATTTCGCAACGTATCGTTCCTTACATTCCGAATAGCTCTCGTATTTCTTTCTTTACCGATTCTACTAAAAATTTTCTCAAACCTTACTATATTGGTGAATGTAATTTTCGACATTCTTCTGCAGCACCACTTCTCAAATCCTTCAGTTCTTTTCTGTTACGGTTTCCGCACAGTCCATGGTTCACTAACGAAAATCTCTGTGGTCAAAATCTACATCCTCAGAAAATTCGTCCTTAGAATAACGCGTATGTTTGATTCCAGTAGCTTCTGTTGATCAGAAATGCCCTTTTTCCATTCGTAGACTGCTGTTTATGTCCTCTTTGCTCTGTCCGTTATGGGTTATTTTGCTGCCTAGACAGCAGAATTCCTTAATTCCATACACTTCGTGATCACAAGTACTTATCATTACTTTCGCATTTTTTCAATTTATTCTCAATTCATGTTGTTCTTATTAGACTCTTTATTCCATTCAACGGATCCTGTAATTCTTCTCGCCTTTCACTGAGGACGGCAATGCCATCATCACTTTTTACCATCGGTATGGTTTCATCTAGAACTTTAATCCCAGCCTTGAACTTTTCTTTTATTGTCATCATTGCTTTTTTCCGATGTACAGATCGAACGGCAGGGGAGACAGACTGCAATTCTCTCCCATACCCACTTTAATCCAAGGATTTCTTTCTTGGTTTACCAGTCTTTTCACTTCCTCCTGGATCTTGTGCTTACTGTACATTACCCGTGTTTCCCTACAGCTTCCCCCTATTTTTCTCGGAATTTCGAACCTCTGGCCTCTTGATATTGTGGAATACTTTTTCCAGATCGACAAATCCTATGAAAGTGTCGCGAGTTTTTTTCACTTTCGATTCCAGTCTTATCAGTAACTTGGATGCATGAACTGTTGAGCACATTGTGCGGTAATTCTCGCTTTCTTTTGCTATTGTTCTCTTCTGAACTGTGTGGAAGAGGTTTTTCCGAAAGTCATCAGAATTATATTCCATACATTTCACATACCAACTTGAACAGTCGTTTTGTTGCAACTTCCGCAATCATTTTAGAAATTGCTCTCTCCTTCCCTTCCTCCTCCTATCCGTCCCTCCCTCTCCCCACCCCCCCCCCCCCCTCTCTCTCTCTCTCTCTCTCTCTCTCTCTCTCTCTCTCTCTTCGTCTCTCTATCTTGCTCGAGTCTATTGAGACTCTCTTTCGTGCTTGAGGCCATTGATTCTTCATCTCACTCTACCATTGTACTGTAAGAACACATTCAGATAAGCAAAATGAAGCAAGCAGCCAGCCACAGGTAATGAACGCATTTGTCATGCAGAAGTAATATTTTACGAATTTGATATTCTGATTTTTGGTTGCCAAGGGACAACCTCACCCCTTACGTGGTAGAATGGAACCAATCTGGTTGGGTAGCTCGAGAATAATTACCAACTACTGTAAGAAGTGCAACGTAAGAGCCTCCGTAGCGGACGGGTAATGCCGGACATCAGCCTGGGGAATCGCACTCCCGCTCTGAGCCGCAGGGCTGCATCAGGCTGCGCGGGCTGGCGGTGTTTGTGCCGCGCTCGCCCCTGAGGCGGCGTCACTCAACCAGCCGTCCCAGCCCGGGCCAGAGCAGAGCAGAGCCAGGGCGGGACCCGCAGCAACTGTTGCTGCTTCAGATTTATGGACGGCGGGGAATTTATCTCGCACTTGCAATTCAAAGGTAGCTCCCGGGGGAAATGCCGCCTATTGTACGCCGTCTCGTGTCGATAACATGAATTATTTATACCGCCTGTCATTCTGCTTGCGTGCACCGGCTCCTTTCATCTGTAACCGTATCGACCTATCGCAATTTGAATAGGACTCCGGTGCGTCTCTTTCTACTAGATGACTTCGTCCCGTTGTAATGGGACTTTCAAAGATTGTAAATGACAACACAACCGCGGGGGTAAGCAAATTTAACGTTTTAGAATTCTTGATTTGCTATTAGCAAGATGGGCAAATGTTTTGAGAAAACTGACGAAGGACCTAAGGGGAGCCCATTATCCACCATACTCGCTAATTTATTTGCGTAAGATTCTGAAGACAGGACTCTGAGGACGGCTACTTTACAAAGTACGTGTTTGTAGAGGCACGCCCACAATAGTCTAATTGTGGTCACATCGACTAAACGCGCTCAGCCGCTTCTTTGGTAATTTCTAATACCTTAACACTGTCATCAAGTTCACAACAGAGGCAGGAAAATTTGATTTACTGGCCTAGAGTTCAATAACGCGACTCTTGGTGACAGTGTTTATAGAAAAGCAACGCACGCGGAGAGGTACGTACACGCTTACGGGGTTCCTGAAAACGTACTCAGTAGCAATTCATAGTTTCTACCGGCTTTCACAACTAGGATACTCTGCCTTCACATAAAGGCTGGGGGTAGCAGCGACGATGTCTGCTGCATGCGCTGTCCGTTGCGCAGCATACAGAAGGTCACCGTTCACGATAGGAATCATTTCCGGCGATATTAGGAAACAGCATTCTCATTTAAAGATGGTGACAAGATCGACCACCGAAATACTTGTACGATCCAACTGCAGAGTGCATACGCTGCAAGAAAATTATCAAGATACAAATCTGAAAAAGAAATTAGCTACACTATAGCTGATGTGTGGCACTACGACACAACGTTCATACACAAAAGACGCAAGTACACTCGCAACTGTGTAACTGAAATGGAAATGAGCGGTTGGCGTCATTGGCCGGGAGACCCCTTGCGGGGCATGTCCGGCCGCCTTCGTGCATGTCTTATTACATTCGATGCCACGTTGGGCGACCTGCGCGCAAGATGAAGACAACACAACACTCAGTCTCTGAGCGGGGAAAATCTCTGACCCAGCTGGGAATCGAACCCGGGCCGTAGGACGGCACTCCATCACGCTGACCACTCAGCTATCGGAGCGGACGGAACTGTGTCATTAATACAATAGAATTAAATTTCCAGATGTACTCAGTTCTAACATGGAAGGGTCGTGGACACAGACAGAGGAAATACAAATGAATTTCATAGACATGTTTAGCAATACAGTAAAAATAAATGTGTAAATTCCAACATACAAATACACCACATCCTAGCCTGCACTGCTTACAACAAATTCAAATGGCGTTGGCGGTGCAAGTGCAACGATGGCAAAGCCTTCACAATCAAACGGTGCTTACTGCCTTCCTAACAGCTGCCCTCACAAATACGACAGCAAATAAGAGGGGCAGGAAAAATCTCAAACATATATAAAATGTTTACAGAACATAGCACTAACGGATGAAGCAGTCAATAACGCCGCAATTTAAAAATGAGAAAATTTCTTTAAAAGGATTATAACAAGGCTGCTAAACTTACTGTAGCAATAAAACTATAAGTAATAAAACTTATCAATCAGTAAATGAACCATATAATCTTTACTAAAAGAAGTGCAGCCAAAAGGGCCGTGACTTCCGAAATAAAATTCCATTTCGCCAAATTGGAAGGATCTTCATTTAAAACAGAACTCAAAATACTAAGGTTAAATACATTTGAAACGCAAAAGCTCTTATTCTCAGCCTACAATAATAAACCGACCCAAACGAATCAGATTTTACAGTTTAGCAACAATCTTTCGATAAGACAGTCATGAAGAAATAATTTAATTTTTATCGCCGTGAGTGAGGTTCACAGAAAAATTTAACCTACCGCTGTAAGTGGGCTAGTAAATGAACAATTTAAAACCTTACCCTAAAAAATCACGTTAAAAACACTAAGAGGTTATACTGCCTTTCTTAACACGTAACCAACACTGCTAAGCAAGCGGGTGCCTATCCCAGTTATACAACTAGGGTAAGAGGACCTGTGTTTTTCCGAACCACGAGCTCCTTCTGGCAGATCATGGCATCGTTGAGAAGTGAAAGCTACGTAAAATCGTAGACTGAAGACTCAGTGAACTGAGAGCGATTCGATCTCAACATCTGCAGGTCTACAAGCATGGGCTTTGGTACTAAACGTCCACGCCTAACATGTATGTAGGCATGTAAGGCTTTCGTGGCAGTTGTCACTGGAGGTAAAATTTTCTGGATTGTTAGTCCCCGTCATATTCTTTCTAAACAAACGACTTTTGTCCTCTCTGCTGCGATTTCCTTGAGGATCTTCTGGTATCCATGTAGACTGAGCGCCATCAGATGCCAGTGTCACTTTCTCTTATCAAGAGAAGTCCTCCCGCCCTTGTGCTGGAGAAGTGGAGTTATTGGGCAAACCTTGCGGCTACCGCTGGTGGACCGTCGTCGTCAGATAGCAAGAGAAGTTTTGTCTCCCTGACGCCGAAGACGGGGTTATTGGCTAAAACTCTTGTGGCTACCACTGCTGGGCAACCGTCATTGATTTGGAAGGGATTTTTACCGCACACAGGGTGGAGAATATTGATTAAAATTCCTCCCTCTGTTATTGATGGGCCAATGTTGTTAGCTAGAAGCGAAACGGGCACGGAAAAAGAGAAGAAATGTTTAACGAAAATGTTGTTGTCCCCGGAGGTGGCTTCTGAGCATTTTTTTGTATTGCTCGCATGCCGCGGCCGCGTATTTGCTTCTCTCTACTGAAGTTACATGCGTTCTTAGAAATTTTAATTGCTGCTCAGACTTTCCTTTTATAAATGTTGGTTTCCTTAGACAGCACACGTACATAATTGATACTGATGTCAAGGCCACGGTTCTCGTGATGTTTCGCTATTGCCTATTTCATAATTTATTATGCCGCATGTGGCTTTCGTGTTCCTTAATACGTCCTTTAACAATCCTTCCTGTATCGCCTACATACGCTTTGCCGCAGCCACACGTCACTTCATAGGCGCTCGCGAGTGGAAGCAATCAGGTGTATCGATGTATCCGTCCGAAAAAAGTCTTTTATTTTGTTTTGACTGTAGAAGGTGGTCTGAATACCATTTTCTTTAGAATTCTGCTTATGCGGTCAGTCACCCCAGAAAGAAAGGTAAATTAATAGTGAGAAGGGTTTTTCTCGACGTTCCAGTTAGCAAAATTGTTTCACTTAAAAGCCCTGTTTATGGACAAACAGTCGTAGCCATTAGCCTTCATTGTCTTCTTTAACAAATCCACATCCGATTCCAAGCTGTTGTCATCTCTGATACGGAAGGCACCTGAAGATAGTGTGTTGAGCACTGCTTGCTTCTGGGATGGGTGGTGATAATAAGTGACACCTAAATACATATTTGTGTTAGCAGGCTTCCTGTATATCCTCTGTATAGAGTCTTGTCAGATGTTTTACATAGCAGCACACCTCCAAGGTAAAGTTGATTTTTGGGTGAATTCCATTTAAGAAATTGTGGAACACACGAAGCTCTTCTTTTCTCTGCGGCCACATGACAATTGTCATCCACATAATGGAGCGAACAGGAAGGCTTCAAAGGAGCACTACTTAATGTCTGATGCTTAAAATGCCCAATAAACATGTCAGGTGCTACTGGTGACAAGGGTGATCCCATAGCAAAAACGTCAGACCATAGAATTCGGCGTTGTATTTAAGATAGCTCAACAGAAGACATAACTCATTTAAGTCGCAAACATATGGAGCAACTTCTCTCTTAAGATCTCCATTGTATCTAATACTGGTATATTTCTAAATAATGTCACATCGAAGCTAAGATAACGTCACTTGCGCATGACTTCACCGTGAGTAAAATTTCTAAAGATTGTCTTGAATCAAAGTATTTGCTTGTCCAACTACATGTCGGTTTTCCAGAAAAATAACTAGCTACAAAATAAATTGGTGAGATATTTCCGTTCATTATAGGGCTCAAAGGAACAGGTTCTCTGTGTATCTTGGGTATTCCATTAATTATGGGCCCGACTGATATTCGAGACATTAGATTCTTTGTAACAGAGCTATCCATTCTGGATTCTAAATCCAGAGTTTTCACTTTCCGAAATGTTCATCGAATGGTTTTTTAACTTTCGGTACACAGGATCAGCTAATAGCTGTTCCTTCTTATTGTGGTATTCCACATAACAGGTGTAGCATTCCCTTTAAACGATTGCCTCACAACGATGCATTCGTATCTCTTGAGTTTATTAAGAGCTTTCCTTTGCTTTGCCGATATGTTGCTTTCGAGTGGTTTCCATTTCTGTAGATTTCTCGACAGGTTTAGTCTTACTGCTTCGCTCTGCAACTTCGGAACACAAAACAAGGGTGTTTCGATGGCACTTGCTATATCTTCAATGATAATTTTCTTAGGTGCAGTTGCGAAATTCAAACCTTTTCCCAGATCTAAAACAATTGATTTATCGAGTCCTTCTGACGAGAAGTTCATCGCTATTAATTGTATGTACGTTTTTCATCTACAGATTTTATGAGTCACTTAGTGAACATCAAACTTTATCACATAAACGACCGTATCGTTTGATCGCACTGACTTAGAAGCTTCAATTTTTTATACCGCCTGGGGAATAGGAAAAAAAAAGACGAAAGAACAGATAAACGGACTATATGAGACAAAAAAATATTTTATGTGATACAATTTTAGGATATTTTTCTTTTATTTTTACTAAAAAATTTTGTTACCGTCGAATTTAATAATTCTAGGTCAACGAAAAGCTTTGGAGTGTGATTTTGTAGCAAGAAAACTGGATTTTTCTGTATTCTGTACCAGCTTCGTTAAGGCACTACCGGTTTCAGGCCTTGCAGCCACATCATCAGTACATATCTGAACAATAAAATAAGAATAAATAACTATTGTGGTTCGAGCCTCACACAGCCAAGTAATACCAATATCATAGATGTCTTATTCCGAGGATAGGTAAAAAATGCACTTTTTTGAGTCATAAGTCTTCTGATGCTGCCCGTAACTGACATCCTCTCCTGTGCCAAATTTTTCATCTGAGAGGGGTACTTGCAACATACGTCCTCAATTTATAAATGTACTTACAAATATTAAAACATTGTAAACAACATGGCGAAGATTATTGAAGGCCCGGTCTTGTTAATTCAAATCATAATGTGCGTATGGCATACAGTCAGTGAATGAAACCTGGGTTATCCGGCAGACTGATCGTCGTCTAACTAATCCTCAATTTTGTTCAAATGGCTCTAAGCACTAGATGGCTTAACAGCTGAGGTCATCAGTCCCCTAAACTTAGAACTACTTAAACCTGACTAACCTAAGGACATCACACATCCATGCCCGAGGCAGGATTCGAACCTGCAACCGTAGCAGCCGCGTGGTTCTGGACTGAAGCGACTAGAACCGCTCGGCCACCGCGGCCGGCCTCAATTTTATTTTTTATTGTTTAGTATTTTATTCTTCTCAACTGCTGGGACGCATGAGACATGAGACGTTACGCTGATTAGACGTTATTCTCGCACTATTTTAAGATGCAGAAACTATTTTACTGGCCAGTTTTATTTTTCTCACCCTTTAGTTATAGATTTAGCACAAATAGAAGAAAATAAAATGTATCTACATCGAAGTTGTACACTTCCAATGTTAAAGTGACAAGCTGGTCACATTTTGCATCGGCCTGATAATGGCCTACTGATCAAAACCGTTAGCACTGTGCGTGAAAATAAATAGTTGATGGTCATCTGCAATGAAGTTTCACAAAACAAAATGTGATCCAGTTTTACAAAATACGAATTGAAAGACGTAAAAATTATTTATTTAGAGCGCAATAAGGGGCAGTTATTTTTTTAATAAAAGTCGTGGTTCCATTTCTCAGAACCCAGCATATATCTTGCTACCGTAGGGGAAAGGCAAAGAGTCAACGTTTAAGTGATCCGCTGAGAACGCCATATTTCCATACTACGTTTGAATTGTGTCACACGCTACAGAGCAGGGTCGATGTCAGCATTTCGCGTGTGCGCGTACGTCGCGTCCGCGTCAAGCCGCTGCGCTGCGGCGCAACGTAACGCATCGTTAATCTCTGGGAGTGATAAATGCTCGCCCGCGTCGTTCGGCGGCCTACCCAGGCAGTCGGTGGGTTTCGCGCCTGCGACTCGGCAGCCGGCGTAGCGGCTGTGCAGAGCGGGTTGCAGCTAATGAAGGGGTAGCACAGGCCGCTAGATATACGCCGGCCAAATGGCTGCGTAATGAACTGCGCGGCAACAGGCAGCTGTTATCGAGTGGCCATTCCGCACGGCGCAGCAGGCAGGGGAGGGGGGCGCCGATTCACCTTGCGTGACTGCGGCACCTCCTTGGCAGTGAGCACGTATGCCCGCGCGGCACATTAGCACTGTTATCTGTGAAACCCTGTTGAACCTAGTACAGCATTACGCTATGTGAATCATATTCTATTGATGCCGGTATGCTTTATAGGTATTGAAAATAATGCAATAAATAATGAATTATCGTATTGGTCAATACTTAGCGCAATCTTCAATCGGTATTGCACGCTCCCTGGACCCCATGTTTTCGAGCATAGCTTTTCTAAGATTTATAAAGAGCGATGAAGAAGTCGCCCTTCGAAGACTGTAGAATCGATATCGCAGCATTGTGGCAATCATCCCACCAACACACTACGTGGAAGATACCCGTTTGATAAAACACTGCGTCTTACTGCGTAAAGAAGCCCAAGACTGCCTGCTGCTCATCCTAGCCCGACATTAATCCTCGACCCTTCGAGGTCTTCCTTAAGGGATCGAAGGCGTGATACTGGAAAGGGAGCGATTAGAACTGTAGGGAGGGTGCTCGACTCTTCCACTTGAATTGGCGTAACTTCCGTGTCACGACATTTACCATACGGGGATGTGCGTTATAATGAAGCAGCAGCACCCCTTGTCGCAGTTTTCTATGACGTTTCGCCTCAGCCGAACACCATAATTTCTACATCTCTGTGCAGTACTGTTCCCCAGTGAGAGCAGATCCAGGTTTCATGAAATCAACTATGGACATCGGTAATCAATACACAAGATCAGCACCACCTTTTCAACATATACCTGGCTTTTTAATTTCTCGGGAGGAGGGGACGACGGACGATGTCACAACATCATCGTTTCGACTCCAGTTCCCAGATTTAGTCACCTCAAACAATACGTTCAACGAACACGTTGCTTTCAACATTGAAACGCAGCATGCGCTTCACCCAATCAGCCATCCAGTTTTCTTTTTGCTCGGTGTTTAACTCCCGTGTATCCACTGGCTGAAGACTTTACGGTAGCCTGAATTCTGCCGGATAACGTGTTGCACGCTACCGATGCTGTTGTCGGTATCATTAGCTAGCGCACGGATGGCTATGAGCCAGTCCGCCATAATCGCATTATAAACGGGCTGCTTGTGGTTGTACGTAATGGATGACGCTGGTGTCTCACATCGATCGGTGTCTTGTGTCGAATTGCTATCAGCACCATTCTGCAGCGGAGGTATTCGACAGACATAATGCCTCATACACATTCTTTATCGCCGACGGATGTCTGCCGATGCCCACCATTCAGCAGCCAAGAAAAAACTATAGTACGTCGTTCCTGCCAGGATGCATTTGGTAATGTCACCATAACCTATGTTTCTTTACTTACCGCACGCATGTTGGGAAGACACTCATGCTACATAAATACCTTGCCCACATGTCGGTGTTTACATGCCGATATCGGAGTCATGCTACGTTTGCATATATGCTGCAGAAACGCCGACAATCGCAAAATTTTTAATCGCCTCTTATGCAGTTCGGACTGGGTGTCTTCAGTACCCTAAAGCAAATGTGTGTGACAACAACGTGGTTCTCATGTTTACTTTGGGAGTAATGCAATAAATGTACTTCTGTACAATTTATTAGTCATATTTTCAACGACTTAACATGCTCCTTGTATCCTCAACGATCCAAAATTTACGTACTTACACGCTCATCCATTACTCCAGCTCGTCCTGGTGACAGTGAAATACGCTAAAGGGCTACGAAAGCAAGATAACACCACGTCAATTGCCTAAAATAAGTGCAAGCTGGTGTCCTACATTCTAATTATTAAGGCTATAGCTTTGGTTCGGTTCCCACACCACATTCCCAGATCGTAAGTTCACCGGCCGATAAATAAGGAAACTCCAAGAGACAAAACAATAATACTGAATAACACCGCCTACTACAATAACGTTAGCCAAAAATTGAGCGTGGAAGTGAGTGAACAATGTCCTTCTTGTATTCCATATCCAATAAACCCACTGATTGATGACTGAATACCGTAGAACCACTAAACGGCGGAAATGGTTATTGATCAGTTTTACCCGATGTTCCGTAAGACCCAAATATTTTGTAAGGAATCAAGGTTCCGTGATTGAGCGGCCAACCGAGGTGCGACAGGTGCGATATCATACCTGAGTGTTCGTCCATCCAACCACGTACGCGCGCAGATCTGTGAATACAAATTTCATCGTCTTGGAAGACCTGAGTGTTTACAGTGCACTCGTCCTGAAGCTGTAGAAGAGAGGGCAGCACTTGATCACCGATAATGTTGAAATAAACATCCCGGTTCATGTTTTAGGTTAACATCTCCCGCCTGAACAACACCTTCCACACAAAGCAAACTAAAAGCATCATTGGGCAGTCGGAGGACGAAGCACCTTGCACCAGACACGGTTCGCCGGACCACAGTACATGCCTCTAGTCGGCTACGGTTCAGTTACAGTGTTGTTCTGTTTAAGGCGTTCAGCTATATAGGCGACTATCATCATTGTCCATTTCGCGCATTTATTTTCATAATTTTAGATCGGGAACTGCTCGATACTGGCCTGCATTCGATCATAGTATATACTCCTTTTTTAAACAATAAACAAGACATGACGCTCAGCTCCAATACTATCGGTTACGATATTCTTGTGACCACTGTTCTGTCGCTGTATCACATGGGCTAGATTGGTACACCTTTCCTTGTATACAAGTTATGAGTCTCAGTTTTAACACCAACAAAAAGGCCAGTTTCAAAAAAAATGATTCAAATGGCTCTGAGCACTATGGGACTTAACTGCTGAGGTCATCAGCCCCCTAGAACTTAGAACTACTTAAACCTGACTAACCTAAGGACATCACACACACCCATGCCCGAGGCAGGATTCGAACCTGCGACCGTAGCGGTCGCGCGCTTCCAGACTGTAGCACCTAGAACCGCTCGGCCATTCCGGCCGGCGCCAGTTTCATTCACGGTTTGTTTACGAGCTGGACTAAATACGGAACATCTCTTCTATTCAGTCGCGTATCCATATTGCGTAAATTTGATAGAACTGCCTGATACATTACCACCACTGCAATACCAGTACTTATGTCAAGTTTCTAAAGGATCTACTATATATACATCTACATTGCTACTCAGAAAATCACACTTAAGAGCCTGGCAGAGAGTTCATCGTACCACCTTCAGAATAATTTTGTTATTCCTCTGACGAAAATCTCGCGGAAAAAACGAAAACATATTTTTCCGTGCTAGCTCTGATTTCCCTTATTTTATTGTGACGATCGTTTCTCCCTATGTAGGTGGCGTCAACAAAATATTTTGATTGGTGACTGAAATTTCGCAAGAAGATCCCGTCGCTAGGAGAAACGCCTTTGTTTTGATGATTTCCACCCCAAATCCTGTATGATTTACGTGACTCTCTCTCCCCTATTCCTCAATAAGACAAAACGTGCTGCCCTTCTTTGATCTTTCACAATGTATTCCGTTAATCCTATATAGTAAGGATCCCACACCGCGCAGCAGTACAAAAGAGGACGGACAAGCGTAGTGTAGGCAATCTCTTTAGTAGATCTGTTGTATCTTCTAAGTGTTCTACCAATAAAACAGTCTTTTGTTCGCCTTCTCACGTTTTCTGCGTGTTCTTCCCGATTTATGTTGTTCGTAATTGCAATTCCTAGGTATTTAGTTCAATTTACGTCCTTTGATTGGCCGTGTAACGCAAGATAATCGATTCCATTTAGTGTTCATGTGGATGACCTCACTTTGCATTACTTATGGTCAGTTGCCAATTTTCGTACCATACAGATATCTTATCTAAATCGTTCTGCGATTTGTTCCGATGATGTGATTATTTTACTATACAGTAAACAGCAGCATCGTCTGTAAACAATCTAAGACGGCTGCTGAGATTGTATCCTAAACTGTTTAGTGGTTAGCACTCTGGACTCGCATTCGGGAGGACGACGGTTCAATCCCGTCTCCGGCCATCCTGATCTAGGTTTTCCGTGCTTTCCCTAAATCGCTTCAGACAAATACCGGGATGGTTCTTTTGAAAGGGCACGGCCGATTTCCTTCCCCATCCTTCCCTCACCCGAGCTTGCGCTCCGTCTCTAATGACCTCGTTGTCGACGGGACGTTAAACACTAATATCCTCCTCCTCCTCCTAAACTGTTTATATAAATAAAGAACAGCAGAGGGTCTGTAACACTACCTTGAGAAATGTCAGAAATCACTTCCGTTTTACTCGATGACTATCCGTCAGTTACCACGAACTATGACCTCTCTGACAGGAAATCACGAATCCAGTTGCGTAACTGGACACCCGAGGTTCTACAGCGCTCCTACGTTATTACTCTGTTCTGTTAAAGAGATGACTAATATTTGCTCCGGTGAGTGTGTTACTGTCGCGGTCACACAAGAGAAGTGGCGTGTAGAGGCATTCGCTCTCACGGAACGAGTTTTTTCAGACAGTGCTTTGTTGCGGGGTGCAGTTTTTGCTCGCGTTTCAGGGCGGCTGCAGCGCACAGTGGTTCGTCACGTGATACGGTGGCGGCTGGGCTCGGCTCGGCGCACGCGAGCGCGAAATGCCGGCCGCGCGGTAACAAGGCCAATTACCGGCCGTGGCTCATTAATAGCCCAGCGGCAGCTAGCGGCACTGCCCCGGCGCACCACAGCACGGCCGACTCGCGCCACGCCGCGCTTGAAACGCGAGCTCTGTGAAATGCTAGATTCCACAGCCGTCCGGTATGATCCTTGTGACCGATGTTGCAGCTACCTGGTACGTTACACCACACGGACTAACTGCTATTGCAAGGGACATACAATAATTAAAGTGAGAAATTCATGCAGAAATGAAAAAATTTGTAGAACGTGTTTTCTAATTTCGCGACTTATTAGCAAACTGGGATGACTGAGAACAGCTAACGCACAAAAATATTGTGTGTCTGCAGCTCGTGGTCGTGCGGTAGCGTTCTCGCTTCCCGCGCCCGGTTTCCCGGGTTCGATTCCCGGCGGGGTCAGAGATTTTCTCTGCCTCGTGATGACTGGGTGTTGTGTGATGTCCTTAGGTTAGTTAGGTTTAAGTAGTTCTAAGTTCTAGGGGACTGTTGACCACAGATGTTAAGTCCCATAGTGCTCACAGCCAAAAATATTGTGTTTAACGATGGCGTATCCACCCGAAGTTTCCACATTAGCTGAATAGCGCTTAGTGATCTGTTTTGAATGCTCAAGATGAGCAACCGCCTAAAATCTTCCACGAATGCTTTTACTCTGTGGCGAAACTAAGATCGCCGGATCACAACGTTTTGTTTACGGACAACCAATGCAGTCTGTGTTGCAGATCACCTTCACTTGAAGCTTGGAAGAAAAAGGTAGTAACTGATGATTTTCCAGAAGTGCGATATTACGAACAGCTATCTCATGGATATTAGAAATTACAACAAAACAAGTTACAGTATTTCAAAGAAAAACACCTTTTGCGTGCTGCACATTATGTCTTTTTATTTATCTTGTGCACCCAGACGCGTTTCGCCTTTGTTATAAGGCATCTTCTATGGGTGTCAAATCAGCTTCTAATTCGTTAGTTTTAAGCCAAACAGCTTTCTCTTACGTGTATAACTGGTGGAAAATGAACACTTTTCCTTTTTGTTACTGCTTCTAGCGTATAACAATTTAAGTGCCATATCTGGCCGGCACAAGAGGCATGTTAACAACAAAATACTATCAACCCACACACATCTGGTACTGCAAAGTGCCTTTTGTCAACTTTGTGTGAAACTGAGATAAAAAAAACGTGAATGTGTAGAAAATGTTTTCGTATAATCACGTGACATGTGCATAAATCAAAGATGAGCACATTAAGACAGTGTAAATCCATTTCTCGATTTATAATTAAATAAAAAATAGAAAAAATTCAAGTCTTCTTCAAATCTGAACATTAAAACCGATTGTCGGTAAATAAAAAATGGTGATCCAAACGGTGTTTGTTTATTTATTATAAGAAAAGGGTCACGGTTCCTAATACATGACGTCAATTACGAACTATGGTGAAAGTTGAATGAACCACGGTTTTTCTTTATAAGTGAGTAGATCAGTTCATAACCTCCGAAGCTCAGTGACTGGCGAGCAGTGGCCTGAACGGCCAGTTAAGGTGTCAACACCATCGCTTGAAATTCGCAAATACTTTATTTGAGAAAATTCACGTAATACAGTTGAGCATATAGCAAAACAAATGCAGTAAGTGTTTGCATAGTTCATAACGTTAACATTAACAAGTTCATACACAGCAAAACAAGTGCAAGGTCTGTGACGAAGCAGATAACGCAACATCACGAAACAAGACTCAAAATGTGTACAGACTTTAAAGAACGCTACGAAAGAGAAGGTGACATTTTTCTAAATACGATTTTAGCGTGTGATGAACCTTGGTGTGGCCAATTTGAACAAGAGTTCAGCATCAGCGAGAACTACAACGAATTTGTGAGAAACTGGTTCAAACAGCAAAACAGACTTCATTGCTCCAGGTAAAGAAGAAAACTAGTTCATCTCTGGAACAAATGCATTAATACTGGTTGGGGCTGTATTGAGAAGTGGTGTATGTCCAATTTTGTAAAAATTAGCAGTTTCTTTTCTACGTCTGTTTCTCTGTTTCATTACTGAAAGTCCCTTATACAACACCACATTTCGATATACTGTACATGTTGTTATTCATAGATAAAGAGCTTCAACAATTTAAAGCTAGCCTTCATGAAGGTACTAACAATTGGAAACTAGTGTTGTTAGTCAAAATGTTGTGACTTGGCAAAACAGCCAAGCCACTAGGAGGTAGCCGAAAGGCACGCGTTTAAGCTCACGCAGGCTGGCGTGAGGTCTGGAATAGGTAAAGTAATTATACTAGCAAAAAAGGTACGTAGCTTCTGGAAAACTTAACTTTAATCCATAATTGGTGAACATCGGTCTGACGGTACATGCATCACAAGATAAATAACAAATGAGAATTGCGCCTTGCTAGGTCGTAGCAAATGACGTAGCTGAAGGCTATGCTAACTATCGTCTCGGCAAATGAGAGCGTAATTTTTCAGTGAACAATCGCTAGGAAAGTCGGCTGTACAACTGGGGCGAGTGCTAGGACGTCTCTCTAGACCTGCCGTGTGGCGGCGCTCGGTCTGCAATCACTGATAGTGGCGACACGCGGGTCCGACGTATACTACCGGACCGCGGCCGATTTAAAGGCTACCACCTAGCAAGTGTGGTGTCTGGCGGTGACACCACACAAAATATATTTCTCTTTATATTTAACTTCCATGACAGGTTTCAGGTTACCCCATCATCAAAACTTTAAGATAGATACACAATGCTTTGCCATTTACAGTCATTCCATTACAACATTAGTGGATCTGATATTAAAAAATGGTTCAAATGGCTCTAAGCACTATGGGACCTATATTCTGAGATCATCAGTCCTCTAGGCGTAGAACTGCTTAAACTTAACTAACCTAAGGACATCACACACATCCCTGCCCGAGGCAGGATTCGAGCTGCGACCGTAGCAGCAGCGCGGTTCCGGACGGAAGCGCCTAGAACCGCTCGGAAACAGCGGCCGGCTCTGATCTTATAATGGAATGATAGTAAGTGTATCGATGTTAATAAGAAATTAAAAATAAAATAAAAATATGGCGGCCAAACCAAGTGTGTAATCACTAGTGCCATCATGGTCGCACATCGCCTCGAAGACTTCTTGTCTAGGGTGACGATCAAGATGGTTAATGAGTGTTTCAGATCCGCGACATTCATGGACAGCAGATGCATTTTTAGTAGAGGACAGTGCTGTGTCTTTGGACACTTCCCAACCTTTCGTCCCTAGCCAGCTCTTCAAGAAAGCTATGTCATATCCTTTTTCTAAATTTCTAAACGATATGTGCTGTAGTCTTTTTTGAAGCTACAAAAATTACTCTGGAATAGTCACGTTTTTCCAGATGTAAAAACAAGATACAATGTGGTCATGGTCATGTACATGGTCTAACCGCCGCCACACTTCTATATTCAAACGTCGATTCGTTAATGTCGAAGTAACTTTAAATTTGGACGGCGGGTCACAGTTTCACAGCGCTGGGCACACTGAGATAGTGACACACTGCAGAACGAGAGACAACAACGGCAGAATTTAAATAAACAATTTTCGTAGTAGTTTTCTGCCACTACCCTTCGTTGTTGTCGAAAATTGTAGGCTCATGTCCAAGTCCATGCTAGAATCTGAATTGCAACTTCATATAATGGTCTAGGAGATGCTCGGTTTCACTACCTTAAATGATATGAGCACTGGTTGAGTTTCTTTTCTGGAACAAATTTATTTTTGGTTATTTCACTTCAGAAAACAATCATGTTCAACCTCCATGCCCGCTCAATACATACATAACTCGTACTCCATACTAGCACACCATACTTGAACGGAACAAGAAAAAAGATTTACCTATAACAATGCGTAGCAAAGAAAAAGAACTATCGTATATCGATCTGTTAACGCAAAATCATTTTTAAACATACATTACAAAAACGAAGTACAATTACCTGTTTATCATGACATTTATTTTTAAGAAGTCAGCAATTATCATAGTTTACATATGTTGATGTTTATAAATTTTCGTATGGCTGTTTGGTAGTGGATTTCTGGGTTTTTGAAACTTTAACTTGAGAATCAATTGTTTCTTACTATCCAAGATCAGTTAGTGTAATTTATCTCAACATAACCAGTTTTATTGCAGTGGAAACATATATTCTATTGAAATTTGAAAGCTTTGCGGTAGAAGAAATCTTGCCAGTACTGTATCTACACGTTTACGTAATACATTATTACTCCACTACACACCAAATATCAGTCAGTGAAATCAAATTAAGCATACATATTATCAAACACAACCTAAAAGTTAAATCCATGTCGTAGTTGAAGCTGCTGGAAAATAACACAAATTTACATTATCTAGAGAGGTAAAATTTTTAAAAAATTAATTCAACTCAGTTAATTCTCAACTAGCCTATGATCCACGGCTAAAGACCTTCCATTTCAAAGTACATGGTGTGCATGGACGACGAAATATCACTTCACAATCCACATGCTATTTATAGAATTTCACTTGCCACAAAACACTGTAACTGAAAAATAAAAAATATATTCCAAATAGCTTTCAGATATTATGTAGTACTTAAATGTACATATTTCTAAATATTTACAAATGCTGCACAAAACACAATCCCGTGTCTAGCAACAACAGACACTACAGGAAATGGCAGAAACAGCTTAAGGCGCTCTCTGGTGTCCATTCCTAGTTGTGAATCTAAAACAGTTCACTAGACTGAAACACCGACGAAGACGCATACTATCCACGAGACAAAGCTCAATTCCCTATGTAGTGTTTTTGTATTTAAAATGTGTTATGTTCAAATTAAACATGGGAGCCACTTTGCCACAGTAATAATCAAACAAGAGATAATTGTTTGTGGCTTAAACTGGCTTCGGAGCATTCACTACGGACCAGTAAGAGCGATCCAGGTTGCTCTCCCAGTCGTCCTGAAAAAAATGAGTCCGAAAACAAAAGTGTAACCTCTTCCACATTGGGGGCGGGGGAGGGAAAGTCTAATATTACGCGTCAGACCTGAATTATAAGTGCCCTTGTCCCTAAGACATGTCGGTATAAGTATATTCCTTCCTCTCTTAAACGTGGTCTTAATCTGTCCGAATTCAATACACACTGTTGAAGAAGTAATTGCAACACCAAAAAGGAGTTGTGCAACGTAAACGAAAGTTGGTAGGCGTGTTTCTACATCTGATAGATGATGCTTATTCTAACTCCGTGCTGGTCGTATAAGAGTGGCAAATCCAATTTGCTTCAAATACAAGCAATAACGGTGACTGTACGTGGTGATCTGACGTTAGTGAAGAACGCCATTGTCGCTCCTCACTGAGCTTGAACGAGGGTGTGTAATAAGGCTACGAGAAGCTGGATGTTCCTTCTGCGATACTGCAAAGAGACTGGTAGGAATGTAGTCACCGTACGTGATTGCTGTCAGCGGTGTTCCCGATGTTGTTTAATTATTAAAAATTTATTGGAAAAAGTAAGAAAAAAGAGAATGTAATGTCGCCAGAAGACAAGGCTCTTGATGGTTTAGTAGCAGTACCGAGACGGAAGACCATCGTAATTGGCGTATGAGTCCGTCGCTTCATATTGCATTTTCAGCAGCAAATTGAGCAGCATTTGGCACCACAGTTACAGAACGAACTGTTAAAAATTGGTTACTTCAAGGACAGCTCCGAGCCAGACGCCCTTCAGCATGTAATCCACTGATCTTCAGCCACCACCATTGGAAGGAGGAGTGGAGATTTCGTGTTCTGTGATGAAATTTAGTTCTGCCTCGGTGCCAGTGATGCCAGTGTGTTGGTTAGAAGGCCAGTTGCGAGCCTGTATCCAAACTGTCTGCGTGTTACACACACTGGACCCTACCTGGAGCTATGCTCTGGAGTGCGATTTCAGATGAATTCTTGAGGTTGAAGAGTGTAGCGCATCCATCAATTGAGGTCCTGTTTATTAATATTTGAATTTGTCAGTTGAGTATGCCTAGCTTATTTTTTTTGTTAACTAATTTTCTTGGTAATTTAAATTCTATGCGTTAAATTGCACCAAGTAACTGAGATACTGTGTATGTTGTAATAATAAAATTTAACAGTTAACTAGTCTTGCACCTCCTCTAGTAAGTAACATTTTTGGGTAAATTAAAAGCCTTGTCTCTAAGCCAACTAAACACACCAAGCTCTAATGTTGTTAAGGGTCAAAATATTTTATTTACATTGCATGGTTATTACAGATGATTAACAGCTATTGTGCTGCAGGAGTTATTATTACTGATTGAGAGAACTGTGTTGATGTAAGGACAAAATAATAACTATTAAGGTGACATTTACATATTGTACCTACCAGCCGCTCAATCTAAAGTTAATCCGACGTGTAAACAAAGTTCTGGAAACGTGATATTCAGTTACTGTGAAAGAAATTTGGCTACTTGCCATTACAATGCTCACCGTCCCGGAGATCCTATTTGCGTACGATCGTGAAAATGTTTTACTTAAAATTTAATGTAAAGTTTAAGTAAAGAAATTTTAAAACTGATGGAGGCTTTGAAAATTTTAAAGTTGATGCTTTAACCTCTTCTAAAGGTATTTAATTTTTTGATAATTTGGTTTTATTGCAAAGTCCTGCGTGAATATAAATCTAAAATGTCATGGTTTAGCAAATGAAAGAAGAATTTGCAAAGGATCCAATAGATGTCAGAAATTTTGATTTGAAATTAGCAACCTATGTGCATTTAGTAAAATGAATAAGTGTCTCTAATAGTATTCAACACTTCTTGTCCCATCACGTTTCGTACTGCACAAGCTTGGAGCTACCCGTTTGGTCCAAAATTAACTTTTATCTGTTTTACAATAATTCAAAATATAGTATTTTTCTAAAGTATGGACGAGTTATGTGCGACAATTCAGAGCCCTCTATCGGCAGCTGGTCTTATTTAAAAAGCTTCAAGAACTTTTCACATAAAAAACTCAGAGTCATTACTTTTCAGCATGCCCTCATAATAAAATAAACATGTGTTTTCCGTACAACAAACAGGTAGAATCAATTCAAGTACCTTATATTAACGAGGAGGGTCTTTTGAAAACATAGATACGTAAAAGGGAAGAATATACGAAAGAGGAGATTCCAGATATGGGACGATGTGATAGACAACACACTTGTGTACGTCATCGTTACGGAGGAAGGGATGGACAGATAGAAATGGAGACGCAAAAGAGAGAAAAACAAGATCAAGTACGAAACTATTAAAGGTATCTTATACAATTATTATTTTTTTCATAAATTTTCTATACATTTTCATAATAGCCTTTAACATGATGATCAGTTTCTGTAGCTTAACTGATGTCTTCAGATACTGCATGTGATGGGAAGACAATAGTTAAGTTATTTGAACTGGCCTTTACTTATTAATTTTTTTAATGTTAAAAGCGACTGAGACAATGCATACAAAATTTTTGAAAGTTTCTAAAACTTTTGTAAAAGTTATTTAACACTTTTATGATTTCGTATTTTATTATTTGATACGATGGCCATCTAAGATTGTCATACATATTCACAAAAGAAGTAATGGCGATGATGGGATTGTGTGTGTTATACCACTTACCGTAACATTAGAGCCATTGTGTACAGCATGTAATCATGCCCGAAGAGCATTTTCGTCGGAAATCCAGGGTACACAACACCCCAGTAAGGAACCGCAGAGCTGCTACGAGCGGCATGCGGCGCCTTTTCTCATCCAGCACTTACCTGCGCAACGGCCCGCGGGAGAGAAGGAAACGGAGTGTAGGAGAGGGGGTGGGGGCGGCAGAGAGAACAGCAGAGAGTAATTACAAGCGGCCGCCTCAGCTCGCCGCGCGGACAGACACCGGCTAATTGCGCGGACACCTCTGCTCGCTGTTTATGACGCGGCGAGGACCTTTTAGAAAGCACTCTGCGCTTTATTTGGGTCGCCACTCCAGCTCCCTCTGGCGTCCGCCCCCTCCCTCCGACGAGGACTTCTGCGCCCGGCCGGCGGCGCACTGTGCAACCCTGCGCCCGCGGCGGCTCCAACTTCGGCCCGCGGTTAGAAAGTAATTAATCGTTAGCGCATTATCTCCGGCGCCGACTGAAACGCGGACAGCTTCCTGTCCCACCCCCGCTCCCTCCGCCCCCACCGACACTCTTCTGCGTTTCCTTGTTTTTCCGCGGCACACTTCTTTTGTTCCGCAAAGTCGAGCGGCGTTTAATTTGGACCGTCTAGCGCGTTCACGGCCCATCTTTCCCGCCCACACCCCTTCCCTCTGTCTCTCGCTCTCTCTCTTCCTTTTGGTCCGGAAAACTGTTTTGTTAAAATTATTTCCTCAAGTTGTTTAATTTCGCGAATTTAGGAGAAAAGTTGGTTTGCCGCGCAGGCACCCTCCCACTCGCCCGCCTGCCCGCGTGATAGTTCACAAAACGAGGCGACAGAATTACCGCCACCGTATCTGAAGACGTTTCTAATTTGTGCTATTCCCCATGCTCTGTCACTTATCCGGTGTGTGTTCTGGCTTTGCTTTCTGCGAGGTTGTTTATTCTTTCCAGAGCTACAGAGCATGAGCTCAAAATGCTATCTGCAGTGTATGTAGCACGAGGCCTGATTTGTATTCGAACAGTCCATATCTTTTCAGAAATACGAAGTCCCATCAAGAGAAGAAAACTGTCATCTGCTCTGATTCCCATAGTGCATTACAATCAACTGTAACTAACATAGCAACCAGGATGAGATTTCCACTCTGCAGCGGAGTGTGCGCTGGTATGGAACGTCCTGCCAAATTAAAACTATGTGCCGGACCGAGACTCGAACTCGGGACCTTTGCCTTTCGTGGACAAGTGCTCTGGCATCTGAGCCACCCGAGCACGACTCACGTCCCGTACTCACGGCTTTACTTCTGCCAGTACCTCGTCTCCTACCTTCCAAATGTTACAGAAGCTCTCCTGCAAACCTTGCAGAACTAGCGCTCCTGAAAGAAAGGATATTGAGGAGACATGGCTTAGCCACAGCCTGGGGAATGTGTCCAGAATGAGATTTTCACTGTGCAGCGGAGTGTGAGCTGATATGAAACTTCGTGGCAGATCAAAACTGTGTGCCGGACCGAGACTCGAACTCGGGACCTTTGACTTTCATGGGCAAGTGCTCTGAAAGCTGTGAGTACGGGGCGTGAGTCGTGCTCGGGTAGATCAGATGGCTGAGCACTTGCCAGCGAAAGGCAAAGGTACCGATTTCGAGTCTCGGTCCGGCACACAGTTTTCATCTGCCAGCAAGTTTAATATTTTTTTTTTTTTTTTTTTTTTTTTGTCATCAGTCTACTGCTGACAGGTTTGATGCGGCCCGCCACGAATTCCTTTCCTGTGCTAACCTCTTCATCTCAGAGTAGCAATTGCAACCTACGTCCTCAATTATTTTCTTGACGTATTCCAATCTCTGTCTTCCTCTACAGTTTTTGCCCTCTACAGCTCCCTCTAGAACCATGGAGGTCATTCCCTCATGTCTTAGCAGATGTCCTATCATCCTGTCCCTTCTCCTTATCAGGGTTTTCCACATATTCCTTTCCACTCCGATTCTGCGTAGAACCTCCTCATTCCTTACCTTATCAGTCCACCTAATTTTCAACATTCGTCTATAGCACCACATCTCAAATGCTTCGATTGTCTTCTGTTCCGGTTTTCCCACAGTCCATGTTTCACTACCATACAATGCTGTACTCCAGACGTACATCCTCAGAAATTTCTTCCTCAAATTAAGCCGGTATTTGATATTAGTAGACTTCTCTTGGCCAGAAATGCCTTTTTTGCCATAGCGAGTCTGCTTCTGATGTACTCCTTGCTCCGTCCGTCATTGGTTATTTTACTGCCTAGGTAGCAGATTTCCTTAACTTCATTGACTTCGTGACCATCAATCCTGATGTTAAGTTTCTCGCTGTTCTCATTTCTACTATTTCTCATTACCTTCGTCTTTCCCCGATTTATTCTCAAACCATACTGTGTACTCATTAGACTGTTCATTCCGTTCAGTAGATCATTTAATTCTTCTTCACTTTCACTCAGGATAGCAATGTCATCAGCGAATCGTATCATTGATATCCTTTCACCTTGTATTTTAATTCCTGAACCTTTCTTTTATTTCCATCATTGCTTCCTCGATGTACGGATTGAAGAGTAGGGGCGGAAGGGTACAGCCTTGTCTTACACCCTTCTGAATACGAGCACTTCGTTCTTGATCGTCCACTCTTATTGTTCCCTCTTGGTTGTTGTACATATTGTATATGACCCGTCTCTCCCTATAGGCCGGCTGGGATGGTTAAGCTGTTCTAGGCGCTTCAGTCTGGAACTGCGCGACCGCTACGGTCGCAGGTTCGAATCCTGCCTCGAGCATGGATGTGTGTGATGTCCTTAGGTTAGTTAGGTTTAAATAGTTCTAAGTTCTAGGGGACTGATGACCTTAGAAGTTTAGTCCCATAGTGCTCAGAGCCATTTGAACCATTTTTCTCCCTATAGCTTACTCCTACTTTTTTCAGAATCTCGAAGCTTGCACCATTTTATATTGCCGAACGCTTTTTCCAGGTCGACAAATCCTATGAAAGTGTCCTGATTTTTCTTTAGCCTTGCCTCCATTGTTAGCCGTAACGTCAGAATTGCCTCTCTCGTTCCTTTACTTTTCCTAAAGCCAAACAGATCGTCACGTAGCGCATTCTCAATTTTTTTTCCATTCTTCTGTATATTAGTCTTGTAAGCAGCTTCGATGCATGAGCTGTTAAGCTGATTGTGCGATAATTCTCGCACTTGTCAGCTCTTGCCGTCTTCGGAATTGTGTGGATGATGCTTTTCCGAAAGTCAGATGGTATGTCGCCAGACTCATATATTCTACACACCAACGTGAATAGTCGTTTTGTTGCCACTTCCCCCAATGATTTTAGAAATTCTGATGGAATGTTATCTCTCCCTTCTGCCTTATTTGACCGTAAGTCCTCCAAAGCTCTTTTAAATTCCGATTCTAATACTGGATCCCCTATCTCTTCTAAATCGACTCCTGTTTCTTCTTCTATCACATCAGACAAATCTTCACCCTCATAGAGGCTTTCAATGTATTCTTTCCACCTATCTGCTCTCTCCCCTGCATTTAACAGTGGAATTCCCTTTGCACTCTTAATGCTACCACCGTTGCTTTTAATGTCACCAAAGGTTGTTTTGACTTTCCTGTATGCTGAGTCTGTCCTTCCGACAATCATATCTTTTTCGATGTCTTCACATTTTTCCTGCAGCCATTTCGTCTTGGCTTCCCTGCAGTTCCTATTTATTTCATTCCTCAGCGACTTGTATTTCTGTACTCCTGATTTTCCCGGAACACGTTTGTACTTCCTCCTTTCATCAATAAACTGAAGTATTTCTTCTGTTACCCATGGTTTCTTCGCAGCTACCTTCTTTGTACCTATGTTTTCCTTCCCAACTTCTGTGATGGCCATTTTTAGAGATGTCCATTCCTCTTCAACTGTACTGCCTACTGCGCTATTCCTTATTGCTGTATCTATAGCGTTAGAGAACTTCAAACGTATCTCGTCATTCCTTAGTACTTCCGTATCCCACTTCTTTGCGTATTGATTCTTCCTGACTAATGTCTTGAACTTCAGCCTACTCTTCATCACTACTATATTGTGATCTGAGTCTATATCTGTTCCTGGGTACGCCTTACAATCCAGTATCTGATTTCAGAATCTCTGTCTGACCTTGATGTAATCTAATTGAAATCTTCCCGTATCTCCCGGCCAAGTATACCTCCTCCTCTTGTGATTCTTGAACAGGGTATTCGCTATTACTTGGTGAAACTTGTTACAGAACTCAATTAGTCTTTCTCCTCTTTCATTCCTTGTCCAAGCCCATATTCTCCTGTAACCTTTTCCTCTACTCCTTCCCCTACAACTGCATTCCAGTCGCCCATGACTATTAGATTTTCGTCCCCCATTACATACTGCATTACCCTTTCAATATCCTCATAGACTTTCTCTGTCTGTTCATCTTCAGCTTACGACGTCGGCATGTATACCTGAACTATCGTTGTCGGTGTTGGTCTGCTGTCGATTCTGATTAGAACAACCCGGTCACTGAACTGTTCAGAGTAACTCACCCTCTGCCCTACCTTCCTATTCATAACGAATCCTACACCTGATATACCGTTTTCTGCTGCTGTTGATATTACCCGATACTCATCTGACCAGAAATCCTTGTCTTCCTTCCACTTCACTTCACTGACCCCTACTATATCTAGATTGAGCCTTTGCATTTTCCCTTTCAGATTTTCTAGTTTCCCTACCACGTTCAAGCTTCTGACATTCCACGCCCCGACTCGTATTACGTTATCCTTTCGTTGACTATTCAATCTTTTTCTCATGGTAACCTCCCCCTTGGCAGTCCCCTCCCGGAGATCCGAATGGGGGACTATTCCGGAATCTTTTGCCAATGGAGAGATCATCATGACACTTCTTCAATTACAGGCCACATGTCCTGTGGATACACGTTACGTGTCTTTAATGCAGTGGTTTCCATTGCCTTCTGCATCCTCATGTCGTTGATCATTGCTGATTCTTCCGCCTTTAGGTGCAATTTCCCACCCCTAGGACAAGAGAGTGCCCTGAACCTCTATCCGCTCCTCCACCCTCTTTGACAAGGCCGTTGGCAGAATGCCGGAAGTCTTTGGCCGCAAATGCTGATTATTTATCAAAGTTTAGGCAGTGGCGGGGATCGAACACGGGACCGAAGACGTTTTGATTATGAAACAAAGACGCTACCCCTAGACCACGGGTCAAAAGTTTAATATAGCAACACTGAAAATATTCCAAACATACTCTGCGGCGTTTTTAACTGATAATAGGAGATAGTTGTCATTATTCTAGGCACATGGTGGCATGGAGGAATTGAGAATGAGACAGCAGATTTAGCATGTCTGGCAGGAACGCAGTCTGACGCAGTGTCCCTTCCCTCTTCAAGCTGTCATGTAATTCTTGAGTATGAAAGCCATGCAGAAGGGGGAGCAGATCACTGTGAGGATAACTGTTTGGAGAAAGAGTAAACATCTACACCATCCTCACGTATCCCACTACAGTTGTTCAGAAAAGACGGTCCCTTGTGCCACATTCTAAATGAACATACTCCTGTAATAGCAACCCTCACAATTTAACTGCTGGGACAGATGTAGCTGAACTTACAACATTTTGTGAATTGTGTAGACTCCAATCTACATTTTATTTAGCGCTTATCAGTGTGTTGCAAAGTGGGTGGATATTATTTTCCCGTGTATTGTTCAGTGAGCCACATGTTACCATCCTAAGTATCTTAACCACTTCT
Source organism: Schistocerca americana (assembly GCF_021461395.2). Lineage (NCBI taxonomy): Eukaryota > Metazoa > Arthropoda > Insecta > Orthoptera > Acrididae > Schistocerca > Schistocerca americana. The sequence continues at coordinate 176,466,333 of NC_060122.1, read as the reverse complement.
CCACAGAGCTCTGTCTAAAAATGGCTCTGAGCACTATGCGAATTAACTTCTGATTTCATCAGTCGCCTAGAACTTAGAACTAATTAAACCTAACCAACCCAAGAACATCACACACATCCATGTCCGAGGCAGGATTCGAACCTGCGACCGGAGCGGTCGCTCGGCTCCGGACTGGAGCGCCTAGAACCACACGGCCACTCCGGCCGGCAGAGCTCTGTCTCCATTGAGTTCTGTCCCTGTTTAAGGCTATATTTTTTTCAATTGAGGATACGAGTTTCACCGCAGCGAAGATTAACAAGTATTCATAGTATTCTGGAGCCCATGTTTACTGGGCATTTTTTCTCTTGTTTCGGTCCACACAACAGCACTGAAAGTTGACTAACCTGCAATTTTAGCATTAACAGCACCGCTACATGTATTTCCCTGTCAAAGGTATCAGAAAGAGTTTCGCTTATAAGCTTCGACTCGAACGTTTCCGGACTAGGGTCTCATACCTGAAATTGTACATTTGTCCCCTTCCATCATCCCTGAAAATTTGTAACAGTATCACGGAATAGCCTGTTAACGCCTACAAGTAATAGCGCGGGCGCATGTCACTTCGACGCTCCGCAGAGTCTTTAGATGACGTTTCCGGACACGGGTTCTTGTCCGTCTGTTGCTCCTCAAGACTCCTATACACTCACAAAGTTTATCGCTGTAATTTTGAAACACACACATACACACACACACACACACACACACACACACACACACACACACACACACACACAGAGGGAGAGAGAGAGAGAGAGAGAGAGAGAGAGAGAGAGAGAGAGAGAACGTGATTAAAAAAGGAAAAGCGTCTGCTCAATATTTTTAAAAATTCTGTATGGTGCTACTAATATTGGCCACCCTGCCCCATCCCATAGGATTGGGTAGGGTGTCAACATTTAAATCTTAAACTGAAGCATCTTATTTTTATTTGAGTTTCAGGTTCTCAGGGAAAATTTACCTGCAGTTTGTATGTAACTCTTTTTCTCGTTGCACGATAGATGGCGCAGTGCTAGACAAGTAACAGAGTTTAGTTACAAAACAGCATTATCTCTAGAAAAAAGCATGAGATCAAGAAAAGGGAAGCAGACGTAAAAATTAATTTTGAAAGAATCTTGTTTGAGTTTTGTCCCCTCACTTCTCACCAGTGAGATACTTTATGTTAAAATTATTTCACCGTAATTGCTGAAGAATTTCGTCGCCCACATCGATTTACTTCTCTCTCCGCGCATGGAATGATTCGCACGACAAATAAGCTTTTCCGATGTAATCTACTGGCATGCATTGGTCGTACGCCGAGTTATATTATCACACGTTGTTGTCACTTTATTACAAACTTCACTCTTGAACTAACCCGACAAACGAAAGTGAGGAGAAGTGAGATCTGGCCATCTTGCAGGCCAAGACAATAGACCGCCTCTTCCGATCCATCGATGATTGTGCGCGCCCGCATCTCGTGGTCGTGCGGTAGCGTTCTCGCTTCCCACGCCCGGGTTCCCGGGTTCGATTCCCGGCGGGGTCAGGGATTTTCTCTGCCTCGTGATGGCTGTGTGTTGTGTGCTGTCCTTAGGTTAGTTAGGTTTAAGTAGTTCTAAGTTCTAGGGGACTTATGACCACAGCAGTTGAGTCCCATAGTGCTCAGAGCCATTTGAACCATTTTTTTGATGATTGTGCGCGCAAATTAATTCTACCCGTCCTGCTACAGAATAATGTGCTGGACGGCCATCGCGTTGCAACAACATAGTTAGTCGCAAGTCCAAGGGAAGTTCTCCAAACAATACTTGAAGATCGCCCTCCAAGAATATTTAACGTTTACCACCATTTTAGCTGCCATCGGTAAAGATTGGTCCAATGAGTTTTTGACCAATTATTTCTCACTAAACATTCATGTACTACGGAGGCTGACGTTCAACTTTGCTTAACGATTTTGGGGTTTACAGTACCATAAAGCATGTTATGTCGACTGCTCATACCGTAGTTCGTGAAGGTCGTCTGGTCAAAGATCAATACTAGAGCAAAGAAATTGGTCTCTCTCTTTATCTGCTGACGTTAACACTGGCAAAATATTACGCGGTTTTTGAAAACACAGCCATGAATTTCCTGATGGACGGATATATGAAACGGATGATGTTTTCTAGGGTTCAAAGTTCAGTAATCAGTGGCCTTGACTAACACCTGATGTACTACTTAAATGCCGACTGGTAATATAGAAGTTAAAACTCACTACAGCTAATACCGGTATTTCATTACTCTTACCAGCAACTATTCTATGACGGTTCTATTCCTGTGGTTGTATAGTACGCTCTGTGGAAAACTGTCGAATAACCTGTCAAAAAGAAACGGCCGACGGCACCCTGCTTTGAAAACGCTGTGAAAAGTGTTACTGCGTAACGACATTCCCGCCTCTTTCTTCGTATCTGTAAACTATTTCGGTTTTATTTCCTTTCATAATAGCCTTCATTCGCAGTCAAGTTATAAAGTGAAGTATTTAAGGAAAGAGAGACATCCAGCACGCATGACTTGTAAAATAAGATATGATACAACGTTTGGAAACAACTACACGGAGAAAACTCCAAAACACTGAGCCATTTTCCGTGTCAGGAACCCAAGTGGGTTCCTTGTCGATGCCAGTGTCATTTATCGCACAACGACAAAAGTGTTACATAGGAGAGGTACATATTTTTTCCAGTGGAATTCGATTCGACAGTAAGAATGTTATGGTCCTGTTAAACATTGCTAAGTTACCCCCCCCCCCCTTTCCCTACCAAATACCTGGGATGAGGCTGGGGTTAACTATTGGTACCACCGGATAGCATTTTCAAAGATATTATTTGCGTTCTTTTCCCTTTTTTAGCCCGGTGCGTAGTTATCAAGATATTTCGGGCTCAAAAGATACTGACGTTCATGCCACTTTCTTCATACACGTACGGAATGGAAACTTTATGATATCTTTGTAGACGGTGCAATCCAGAATCGGCATGCCACTCAGGCAAAATCGCGGCGAGCATTGAGGTAATCATGCCACCGTTCGGTAGGACACGTGCCCTACTGTGTCAAGAACTCCGCAACAACCTGCTGCACCTCGTCAGACAGCAGTCATCGATCTTTCAAGGCCTTTTTTAAGGGATAATAATCGCATGGGACGAGATCGGAACTAAAGAGCGGGTGCTTCAGTGTCTCTCACTTCTGTTGGAATAACTTCTGCGTTACGACACATACTGTCCCACACACTATGTCTCTAGCGGGTGTCTACCGGTTATCGGTGTCTGTCATACGATAGCCAAGGTAAGTATAATAGTATGTTGGCCCTGTTTGACCCATTTGGTAATAACGTCACTATATTCATGTTTCCGTATTTACAGCGCACATGTCGGAAAGACACGAATTCCATACTAATATATTGTCTACATGTAAGTGCTCATACACACGCATCGCAGACATGCTATGTTGCATATACGCTGCAGCAACGCACTCAAACGGAAAATTTTCCGTCGTCCATTTGCATGTACACTGATCAGCCGGAACATCATGACCGTCAACCTACTATCGATGCAAATCCGTCCAGGCGATAGCGGTGTCACCTATTGAGAAATGACTGCTAGTCAGATACACTCCAGTTACATGCGCTGTCAGTAAGAGTGGTGTAGAAAAGGGAAGGTGGGCAATCTGAGTGTGACGGAGAGCAGAGAGTGATGGTCTGGAGGCTCGGCACGAGCATTTAGGAAACTTCGCTACTTGTCGGGTGTTCGAGGAGTGCCGTGGTGAGTGTGTTCAATACGTGGAGAAACCAAGGTGAAACCACGTCCAGATGTCGTGGGATTGGAGGGCCACACCTCATTACGGATCTTGGACATCCCACCTAACTCTGCCCTCTGCCACTTCATACACTTCTCAAATCAAAAAAAAAAAAAAAAGTGAAAAATTAAATTCGACAGGATGCATCTACATCATGGGCGCACACAATATGCAGGAATGCACAATCCCTACAAGTAAACAACCATAACTTGTAAGACAAAGTTACTTTACTTCAAATGGTACATGAATATTTTTTCACCGGAAATAAAAATGAGAAGTAATATTAGTAATAGCAGACTTGGTTTCACTACTGTAAACCTGCTACCTTATGGACTACTTGGACTTTCAACAATGGAAACGATGCCACAGTTTCTGTCGTTACGCAGTAAGGCACGATTCCTGCTCTGTCATGAGTCCCGTTGTACACAATAGTGGACTGCGAATCACGGCAGAAGCTGTTATGTCTTTGCCATCTTTTAAAGTCTACGTGTTTCAGAACAGTGAAAACGAGTCTTCCGTCTGTATTTGTACCTCTAGTTTTCATTTTTTTATATATTTTGCTGGATGTTAGTGACAGAGGTCTCACAACAGAGGTCTTTTTTATATCTAAAACTGACTACAATCTTTGGTGATAAATAAACCTAGTTACCGTCAATATATAAAAAAAAAAAAAGAAAACGATCCCGTAGTTGCAATAACTTCTAATTTGTCTGCAGAAGAGGTTTATTTTAAAATTTACTTTTTGAGGGTATCATGATGAACTTAATGCATACACTGGAAAGACTAACTTAAGGAAAGTGGCAAAAGTGAGAAACATTTCGTAGTTCTTCACTTAACAAATGTCATTACAACGAAATCATTAAATTTACGATTTAACGTACCACGTATCGCACCTCACCATAAATGGCGTGGGCATAAACGAACACAGTGATACAACACAAGTAGAAACCCTGCAGGATCTAAACAGACTTTCTCCAGATTCTCTCAAATTAATAGCTGACAAAGAAATTGGACCTGAAATTATCACTAATAAACAGGAAATTTACTTTTAATCTTGATAGGATAAGAGAAAACTCTGTGTTGTATTTTAATTATATCTCTAAATATTAGTGTATTAAATGTAACATGAGCAACATGAAATTCATGTTGTTGTAACAAACAATTGAGGAACTGAGAACTATAAAGGCCAAAAGCACAGACACAAGGAATTGGGAAAAGTAGATTTTGTAGACAAACCACCAGATTCAACATCCCATATTTTCTAATAAAAGTTTAATGTCCAACCATAAGTAATGAGAAGGTATTAATAATTCAGGCTGTATCTTTTATTGATATTAACTCAGAAAATGTACATATATAGGCTGGTGAAAACAGTGTGTTCAGACAAGTGCAAAGTTTGGAATTTATGTCAAACCGGAATCAAAACATAAAGCAAATATTAAATGCAAAACTGGAATCATCTAAATCTACATCTACATGGATACTCTGCAAATCACATTTAACTGCCTGGCAGAAGGTTCACAATTCGCTATTATTCCAATCTCGTGTAGCGCGCGGAAAGAATGAACAGCTATAACTTTTCGTACTAGCTCTGATGTCCCTTATTTTACCTTGGTGATCGTTCCTCCCTGTGTAGGTCGGTGTCGACAAAATATTTTCGCATTCGGAGGAGAAATTTGGCGATTGGAATTCCGTGAGAACATTTAGTCGCAACGAAACATGCCTTTCTTTTACTGATGTCCAGCCCAAATCCTTTATCATTTCTGTGATACTCTCTCCCATATTTCGCGAATATACGAAACCTGCTGCCTTTCTTTGAACTTTTTCGATGTACTTCGTCAGTCCTTTCTGGTAAGGATCCGACACCGCGCAGCAGAATTCTAAAGGAGGAGGGACAAGCGTAGTGTAGGCAGTCTCCTTTGTAGAATCAAAACATAAAGCAAATCTTAAATGCAACACACGCACACACACACACACACACACACACACACACACACACACACACACACACACGCGCGTAAGCGCGCGCGTAAACAAACAAAACAATGACCTAGTCCAATAATTCGTGGTCCTTTGTCATCATCATCTTAATTAAGCAATGTATGTAGCTTAAAATTAGAATAAGACTGCCACTACACCTCCGATTGCGAAGTAGTTCTAATACGTATATGAGGCAGACACTGAATTATGGTGGAAACCCGAGATAACAATACAATATCCGACGGGGTTAGACAGGTTTTCGTGAGTGTTCGTATTTACAGCTTGGACGTAAAACGTGGATAAAAATTGTTCTCCAGGCAATGAGATGTCAGGAATGTGGATACATGCTACAACCTCAAAACCGACGATTGTGTGTGAGTACCTTATTGTTCTCGGCATCTCGATTATAACTGCACTTTAATTACGTTCAGACAGTACATTTTATTTGGAAATTTTGTTAACTGGAATTGCAGCATTTCGAGTATCCCCACATAAACAAAAAATATAATTAGTGATAACTACTCTCCAAGAGGGATAGGATAATGAATCTATCACAAAACTCTATCACTTGCGAAAATTTTAATATTTCGCACTTTATTGTATTTTCCGTCATTGTACCAACCGGTAAACAAATGGGACGATCCTGCTAAGTGATAACTGGAGGAACGAGCAATGCTGTATGTAGCACATTTCCAAATGATTTGTCACGCGTATAACGGTAGTTGCGGGCAGGCGCGTCAATTAGCATCATATTAATTAAAATCGGGGATAAATAGACATTATTTTAGAAGAATTAAAAAGGGGTAAGTAATACGAAACTTTAATAACTGCACAGTATTACTAAGAAGCAATACAATGAAAAGTAATAAAAAGCAAAGTAGCAAAGACCAAGCGGGACAGAAAGATGTAGGGGCGCGTTTGTTTTTTAATACATATAAAAGAACATGTAACACATTATTGAGCTCTCTACCTTCAGTTATCGCGATCGGCCTAGTCGATGAAAAAGTGGTGTGCGACTGCGAAATTCGTTAAGGAGATTATTTAAATACTCTTCAAGCACGTTTAAAATACATTACATGTGACGAAGTGATCAGAGACGTTTATTGTATGGTGAAGTGCAAATGTTTCCGACAACATAATTCGAACTTTGTGTTAGCTGGGAAAAATACTCTCGGGAAACTATTATGGTTGTGGAACCCAAGAAAGCTGTACCCAACGGAAAGCTATAGTTTACGTAATTCTGCACTTTATGAAATTGTGAAACGCGTGTGCGCGGAACATTAAGGGAATCTTATCCTTGGACGGTTGCGGGGGTAACTGATGCAAACAATGCGCCAGCATAAAGATAGTTCGCTTATTAACGACAAGATATTAATTAACGGGGACCTGAAATACTAAAAACAGTGCATACACCGTTAAATTGAACCTTGCGTGTGAAAGACAATCACATGGAACATTTCGAGAGCAAAGAATAGCCATTTAAGCGCCGAATTGAGAGCCTGGGTCGTGTCGGTATTTGGACGTTATATGACACACGTTATTCAGAACACGATATCGACCACTGTAATACTGAAATGAAGGATAGGATCATCACCTCCAATCCCGATTCATATTTCATATTTAGTTAGTAAAAAGAAAAGTGTTAATATACAAACTACATTTCAATTTTATCCACGATTTTGGCTTCATTACGTAGTCTTGACTACATGGCCGGCCGGAGTGGCTGCGCGGTTCAAGGCGCTGCAGTCTGGAGCCGAGCGACCGCTACGGTCGCAGGTTCGAATCCTGCCTCGGACATGGATGTGTGTGAAGTCTTTAGGTTAGTTAGGTTTAATTAGTTCTAAGCTCTAGGCGACTGATGACCTCAGAAGTTAAGTCGCATAGTGCTCAGAGCCATTTGAACCATCTTCTTGACTACATGATAAACAATATCTGTGGAAGTTGTATACAACGTATCGTCATAATATTTAGCCAACCGATATTGTGGGACACCAAAAATGTAAATGCATGAAATTGTTCTTACAGCGGATGTATAATGTGTGAGTGCGACGAACTATATTGAGAAACTGAACATCCATTACGTACCTGCATGTTTGTCTAAGAAAATGGTCCTTGTTGGTGCATCAGCGTAGAGAATCGCTGGAACATTGCAAACCATTCAGATTAATCGAACATCTAAATACGCATAATGCTGGTATCACCGGGATGTGTTCTTTCTCCTCACCCCCGTGGCAGTAATTGAATTAAGAGTCAGCCGGGAATAACATTTAAATCAATTGACGACCACTGAGGTAGCGTCACGAATTTTCAAACGTCCACTGCCATGTATGATGGCGAGTGACACCACGAGTGCTAACGTCGATCGAGGGGAGTAGTCGTGATCGTATTGAATGACATTAAGCGGTCACAGCGTGTGGTCAAGTTGATCAGGGCTCACCTAACCAGTAGTTGAACGTTATGTAATTTATATCATGACTTCTCGGGGGTAAGAGTACAGTCATGAAATGTACTCCGTCCACGAAAGCGACCGCTTAAAGGGGAAACAATGTGCAGTTTTAGTAACCTAATAATTTTCTGTAGCAATGAGTGCTGGAAAGAGTTCTGACCTCTGCAGAGGACCCACCTACGTGCGAGTAGGGGTCGCATTCTTTCACCGCCGCCCACAGGGGTTGGCAGGACGGCATCCGGTGACGCGGCGCAGCAATTTGGCGCTCGTCGCGGCGGCCTTTGTGCCGCGTGACGTGCGCTACGTCTCGCATTTACCTGACGCCCGGCGCCGGCGACGTCCTCCCAGGTTGCAGCCGGGGGCGGCGCGCTGACGCTCGCTTTGACTCGCCGGCGCCCCTATTGTCGCATTCCGGGCGCATTCCGCGCTCATTGTGCGTTGCCGTCGCCCCTGACCCCCGGTCGGCCGCCGCGTCGAACGCCACACGGGCGGCCCGCAGAGCGTGTGGGTGGGACGTCACAAACGGCCGCGGACGTAGCTCCACCCCCCGCGTGACAAGCTCGCCACCGGGACGCGCAGCGGCGGCGATCGAGGAAATGGCACTGCTGCTTCCATCGTGTCAGAACGCAATACTAGACCTCACATTTCAAGCCGCGGCAGAGCTAAAAAGGGAAACCTATCCAGAGGTATCTGCTCTGATTTCGCTAAAGCCTTTGGTCGTGTCCATCACTAAAATTTACCCCCCAAACCGTGGTGTTCGAAAATAAATGACGTCCCTATTGCATGATCAAGAGAAGCTTGAGACAGCACAGAGTACACAGTCACACTGACACAGTCTCATAGGCATGAGACTGGCCTGTGGGGTCCTACAAGTATCGAGGCCCAGCACTTTCTTTCTTACTCTACGTAATTAATCTTCCAGTAATTTTAAAAGCACTGCTGCTTTCATCGTGTCAGAACGCAATACTAGACCTCACGTTTCAAGCCAAGGCAGAGCTAAACAGCGAAACATATCCTGAGGTATCTGCTCTGATTTCGCCAAAGCCTTTGGTTGGGTGCATCGCTAAAATGTACCTGCCAAACCACGGTGTTCGAACAGTAATGACCTATTTCATGATCGAAGGTAGATTGATACAGCACAAGGAAGACAGTCACACTGACAGTCTCACAGGCACGAAACTGGCCTGTGGAGTCCTACAAGTATCGAGGCCCATCACTTTCTCTCCTACTCTACATAATTAATCTTCCAATAATTTTAAGAAGTAACTAAAAAATTATAATATCTGATGATGACACAACCACATTGCTCAACAGTTCCGTAAATGGGTCACAGCATCCCCATCAGTTCTTATTTTGACAACGTTTCGTGTTATGCAAGTTATAACAAGCAAAAATCTATTAGCAACTCAAGCACATTTCAGTGAAGGAAAATGAAGAGAAACAGAATTCGTACAATTGCCTGAAGGTTAGCTATATGACAAGTTTAAACGGAATCAGCACCTACGCTATCCGGTCTCAAGTCTCCAGCACGCGGATGAAAAGCGGAACTGACCACCAGATATGGCAAGAGATGATCTCGACAGTACCAAATGAGGCGTGGTGTACTGCGTTGTCAGTAGAGTTAAAGTATCAGAAGAAATGGTGGATGAGCAGAAATCAGTGCCACCTATCGCCGACAAATCGCTGGTTGTCCATTTGGGACATTTCAACATTTCTAAAGCTGTTTCAGTGATGTGACTGTGAGATGGAAACGCGAAGGAACAACAGCAACCAAAGACAGGCACGCCTCATGTATTGATGGACAGCGCTTATCGAGCTTTGGACGAGACGGCTGTGATAAATCACGTGAAGTCAGCGGAAGAAGTCACTCGTGAGTTCCAAAGTGTTACCAGCGGTTCAGCTGAGCAATGTGCGTGCGGAGTTACAGAGAATGGGCTACAACGGTCGAATAGCTAATTAAAACCATATGTTAATGTAATATTTTGCTAAGCAACGCTTGATGTGGTTTAATGAACGACACCACTGGACAGTGGAAGACTGAAAAACAGTGATTTTGAGTGTTGAATCACGTTTTACTTTGTATCAATCAGATGGAGGTGTTTGGGTTTGGTGCATGTCGGGGGAACTTTAGATGTCATCGTGTACGGCGCAAACAGTGCTATAATCTGTTCCCCTTATGGCCCTTAACAAAACGCTACATATGGGAGGATATGAATACATTTTACAGAACTGTGTACACTTCGGAGAATGGTGATTGTAAGTGTGGCAATGACAGTAGCATCAATGAGTCAACAACATTCTGATATGAACAATACTGCCCTGAGTCCCGAACTGAATCCATATGAAACATCTTCGGAATTACAGTACTGGCCATTAAAACTGCTACGCCAGGAAGATGACGTCAAGACCGCTACGGTCGCAGGTTCGAATCCTGCCTCGGGCATGGATGTTTGTGATGTCCTTAGGTTAGTTAGGTTTAACTAGTTCTAGGTTCTAGGGGACTAATGACCTCAGCAGTTGAGTCCCATAGTGCTCAGAGCCATTTGAACCATTTTGAAGATACGTGCTACAGACGCGAAATTTAACCGACAAAAAGAAGATGCTGTTTTATGCAAATGATTAGCTTTTCAGAGCATTCATACAAGGTTGGCACCGATAGCAACACCTACAACGTGCCGACATGAGGGAATTTTGCAACCGATTTCTGATACACAAACAGCAGTTGACCTCTGTTGCCTGGTGAAACGTTGTTGTGATGCCTCGTGTAAGGAGGAGAAATGCGTACCGTCATGTTTCCGACTTTGATAATGGTCGGATTGTAGCCTATCGTGATTGCGGTTTAACGTATCGCGACATTGGTTGAGATCCAATGACTGTTAGCAGAATATGGAATCGGTGGGTTCAGGAGGGTAATACGGAACGCCATGCTGGATCCCAACAGCCACGTACCACTAGCAGTCGAGATGACAGGCATCTTATCCGCATGGCTGTAACGGATCGTGCAGCCACTTCTCGATCCCTGAGTCAACAGATGGGGACGTCTGCAAGACAACAACCATCTGCACGAACAGTTCGACGACGTTTGCAGCAGCATGGACTATCAGCTCGGAGACCATGGCTGCGGTTACCCCTGACGCTGCATCACAGACAGGAGCGGCTGCGATGGTGTGCTCAGCGACGAACCTGGGTGCATGAATTATAAAACGTCATTTTTTGGATGAATCCAGGTTCTGTGTACAGAATCATGATGGTCGCATCCGTGTTTGGCGTCATCGCGGTGAACGCACATTGGAAGCGTGTATTCATCAACGCCATATTGGCGTATCACCGGGCGTGATGGTATGTGGTGCCATTGGTTACACGTCTCGGTCACCTCTTGTTCGCATTGACGGCACTTTGAACAGCGGACGTTATATTTCAGATGTGTTACGACCCGTTGCTCTACCCTTCATTCGATCCCTGCGAAACCTCACATTTCAGCAGGATAATGCACGACCGCATGTTGCAGGTCCTGTACGGGCCTTCCTGGATACAGAAAATGTTCGACTGCTGTCCTGGCCAGCACATTCTCTAGATCTCTCACCAATTGAAAACGTCTGGTCAATGGTGGCCGAGCAACTGGTTTATCACAATACTCCAGTCACTACTCTTGATGAACTGTGTTATCGTGTTGAAACTGCATCGGCAGCTGTATCTGTACACGCCATCCAAGCTCTGTTTGACTCAATGCCCAGGCTTATCAAGGCCGTTATTACGGCCAGATGATTTACTGGGTATTGATGTCTCAGGATCTATGCACCCAAATTGCGTGAAAATGTAATCACATGTCAGTTCTAGTATAATATATTTTTCCAATGAATACACGTTTATCATCTGCATTTCTTCTTGGTGTTGCAATTTTAATGACCAGTAGTGTATGACATCTGATGGTGAGACAATCACATCCCTGAACAGATCCGCAAATGGGTCACAGCATCCATTTCAATTCTTAATTTCACAACGTTTCGAATTATGCGAATTCTGGCATGCAAAATTCTATTAGCAAGTCAAGCACATCTGAGTGATGGAAAATTTGTACAATTGCCTGAAGGTCAGCTAGATGATAAGTTATAACGAAATCAGCACCTACACTATCCGATCTTAAGTCTCCTGTACGCCGATGAAAAGCGGAACCAGACATGACGACAGGTGATCTCGACAGTACCAAAGCAGGAGGGGTAACATTTCTAAAGCTGTGTCAGTGATGTGATTGTGAGATGGAAACGTGAAGGAACAACCGCAACTAAAGACATGCAGACCTCATGTACTGATGCACAGGTCTTGCCGAGCTTTCGACGAGCCGGTTCTGAAAAATCATGTGACATCAGCGGAAGAAGTCACTCGTGATTGCGAAGTGTTACCAGCGGTCCAGCTGCGCAATGTGCGTACGGCGTTACAGAGGATAGGCTACAATGGTCGAATAGCTAATTAAAACCAAGTGTTAATGTAATCAGTGCTAAGCAACTCGTGGTGTGGTTTAGTAAACGACACCACTGGACAGTGGATGAGTGGAGAAGAGTGATTTTGAGTGTTGAATCACGCTTTACTCTCTATCAATCCGATGGAGTTATTGGGTTTGGCGCTTGGTGGGAGAACTTTACCTACCCTAGTGTATGGTGACAACAGTGAAATAGGGATGAGATGTGTTACGGTAAAGTGGCGTATTTTGTGGTTAGGGTCTGTTCCCCTTATTGCACTTAACAAAACTCTAAATATGGAAGGATATGAATACATTTTACAGAATTGCGTACTGCGTAAGGTAGAGCAACACTCCCGAGAATCATGGTTGTAAATGCGACAATACAACCTTTCCTACAGCAGCATCAGTGAGTGAACAGCAGTCTGATATGAACCATCCTGGCTAGACTCCCGAACTGGATCCATATGAAACATCTCTGGAATTAATTAGATTGTCGATGTCGGGCTAGATCCAAGCGTCCAGCATCAGAACTTTCTCTGATTTGCTGTTAAGAAAGAATGTGCTGTCATTCCTCCACGGATGTTAAAACACCTTATTGAAAGAGTCCCCCCAGGAGAGTTCAAGGTGCCATAAATGGTGAAGCGTGTACGCACCCCTCTTAGTAAAAGCCACCGTCAGGTACCCGCATACATTTATTCAGCTAGTATGGAAAAACTGTGAAGCCCAGTTCAACGTACTTTACCCTGCGAAAATAATTCTCGTTGTTTGACCTAAAGATAAAATCGCTGGAGTTATTGTATCCACCTGTTTTATTATCGAATTATCTTCTGGATTTATCCAGTTTTCCGCCATTGTCAGGAGGCTTCTGGAGTATACAGGGTGATTCTCAAATGAGAGTAGAAAGTGAGTGTGTTGGTAGAGTGGGCCGTAACAAGCGTACTTCACATAGCAACCCATTTCCACATCCCTTAGCCTAAGCCACTACGCGCCGTTGAACAGGGTGGCGCATCGCCAAGAGGGTGAGCAAAAAACATGTCTTCCGATACGTCATGGTATCAGGTTTGCAGGGCAACGGTTTCCACGTATTTGTGGTATCGAGGTAAATGAGTAGTCGAGGTGAAGTTTTGTAACATTTATTTGAAAACACTTACAAAAAGTGCTCTAAATTAAGCCCTCCTTTTCCAAAGCACACTGTGCAAAGCCGCTACAGTCACTGTCACAATTTCAGTCCCTCTTAGTAAAGTGGAAATGGCATCGGAAGCTGCAGTAATGTGTGCCATCAGATCTTCGAGTCTCAATGACTGTTTCATAGAGAACAGATTTCAGGTGGCCCCACAAGCAGAATCGTGCAGGACATGCCACCGGCCCACTGCGCCCTATCCAGTTCTCACGAAACGTTTCTTCCAAATGAATTCGCACTCCATGTGCGAAGTTCGTAGGTTCATCACCGTGTTAGTACCATATTCGCTGTCGCACATAGTGTGTAACATGTTGAAACAACTATGGCAGAGTTTCTCGTAAAAAAAGGAAGTATCTGTGAAAGGTATCTGTTGGATTCCTTTCATGTTAATTTCTTAAATCTCTTACGGCATAAATTCCTCTTGTAAATTTACTGTGGTGTTTCTGACTATCTGGGAGGAGACTGAGCAGTGAAACGTATTACTTTTACACATAAACAAGAACCAGCTGTCACACTACTACACTTTAAAACACAGTTTATACGTAATTTATGTCACACAGTCTCATACGGAACCTACATCCGCTTTCTTTTATATACTGTATGTGATAAGATACTGTCATCCCCCTTCCCTTCTGTGTGAGAGGATGAATGAGCAAATGTATTTCTAGTTGCATGCTTGATGTTAGCAAACAAGCCTGTCTGCTAGAGAACAGTAGGACCAACGTCGGAACAGGTAGCTACGCTTTCTAAAAGCAGAGAGGTTTCCATTCTTAGTATATTCCTGTCCGTCCCTTGTCATGGTGGCATAGGAAGCTGCCTCTCTGGTCACTTCCGTTTGTATCTGTGAAGCACGCTCGGTAGGAGCGCAGGTCAGTCTGTCCCCGGCGAGCGTCTGAAGTGGTAAGATCTCTGGCTAAGCGCGTGTCTGCTAAGTCCGTAGGACAACGGATTTCTTAAGTTTAGCCTAACTGAAAATTTAATCACCTTTATTTCAGGTTTGGATCTAAAATATCTAATGTTATCTTAAATTGCAACGCAATGTACTTCGAGTGTGAAGTTCAGAATATCTTCCAGTAGTTGCTTTGTCACTACTTTGTGAGTAAAGTGGAACCACGTGTTGATCAGTAACTCTAACTAAGATCATCAATCTTAAATGCGAATGTTCGTGAGATTATAACGTCTCGTCTTGACAGTATTTTTCAATATAGCAACTTTTCTTTATGTTCAACCCACGTGGGGTGTACTTTGTGAGACCAGTACCACGTGCTTATACAATTGTTTGACCCATCAGGTTAATAGTAAGACGATAGTAACCAGTTTTTCTTTTATAAATTGCTTTTCGATCTAATTTATTTTAATTATCAAATTTATTGTGGAGTTACAGTCTTTGTGTAAACCATGTTGACCATTTGAAGCATGTGGTGCAATCATCAAAGTAGCCCTCAGCTATTCTTTTCGGGAAGATTTCACAGAGAGTTAGAATGAATTTAGTATACCAATATGTGGTAATTTCATGACGGACAGGATTGCACTACGAACGTAACTTCTTTGGGTGAAAATGGAATTGGTTGGTTGTGGTTAATTTCCTCTTGGATATGTTTCAACGTTCTTCGTGTGTTATTTTATGAATGCAGTGTTGTATGTAGTCTCCCAATCGTGGCTCCGTATTTGATGTGTTCCGTAGGATTACAAACTCACATTTTCACAATCCTAAACAAGGCACCAGTTTAGTAATGAATCAAGTTTGATAAGCTGAAATTGTAATGGAACAGTGATCAATGTTAAAATAAATGTCCAAATATAAACTGATTTATTTCTTTTTATTTAAATTGTCTTTTTATATATATATCACCAGTTATCGTAAGATGAATACTAAAAGATTATAATTAATGTTAGTCTGGTTGGGAATTTGGTAAGCTAGACTGGATGCCTGGTGAAACAGTTGCGCAGTACTGCAGGGTTAACTTCCTCACATAGCTGACAGCTTTTAACCCACTTTTATGGTCTTGAATATCACCACCGCTTTCAGAACAAATTAATGCAACAACATTACACATGGCGACCCTGTTCTGCGATTCCGCTAGACTCTGGAATCTCTGAAACGTTAGATTGTGACGGTTGTATAATCTTAATTTTTTTCCCTGCAGCGCTCAAACAACTTCTGCGTTGTTTCTGAGCAGACTTTCAAAAGATTCACTGCGTTGTTGAGCGGTGTTGTGTTGTTTGTCTTGTTTTGTTTTCTATATTTGTGTGTTTTATATGTATGTGTTTCTTTTTCTCGCTTGTAAATTGCACTGACTTCGGTCAAAGATATAAATTTGTTTTGCGTGTGAAAAAGTGCGTACTAGGTTGGGTACCTTTCGTGTGACTGTCGTAATTTTTGGGGGATACATTTATTTCGATTACTGTGTTGTGTACCGGGTATAAATTGAACTAATGCAGACACATAACCAAGCTAAAAGTAGGCGGTCCAACAACTTAAGCGACATGGACCACGGGGATAATTTGATTTCGAATATTGAAGCGTCGGACGGTTCCGAAAATGCATTGGGGAATACTTCAGAGGAAATGCAAAACAGGACGAATGGGCTCACATCAGAGCCTGAAAGTAATTTGCCTCCTTCTAACCAAATTGATTTGGGAGAACTCATGAAAGCCTTATTGCAATAAAATAAAGAAAACGCAGAGAAATCTGAAAAATCGATCCGAGAGCTAGGCGATCAAATGACGCAAAAATCTGAAAAATCGATCCGAGAGCTAGGCGAACAAATGATGCAGATATCTGAAAAATTGATCCGAGAGCTAGGCGAAAAAATGACGCAGAAATCTGAAAAATCGATCCGAGAGCTAGGTGAACAAATGACGCAGAAATCTGAAAAATCGATCCGCGAGCTAGGCGAACAAATAGACGAAAAACTAATCCAGCAGACAAATAAAGTCGACAAGTCGATGCAGAGAGTGTCCGATGATATCTCACAAAGAATAAACTATCTGGCAAGTGAAATAAAAAGTGATTTTATGACAGAATTAGGCCATACATTTGAACAAATCGATGATCGTCTGCAAGCCTTAGAACAGGGCAAGCGGATTCGTGATGCGGAATCGAAAGAGAGCGAGGAACAGCTACTTAGGAATTTCCAAGCTCTGAGAGAAGAATTCCAAAGGGAATACCAGCAGGTACTCGCCAGAGCCCAGGAGGCGGAAACGCATTGTCCCGCGTCCGTTAGCAACACAGTAGCGGACAACAGTCAAGCGATTCACGCACTCGAACAGCAAGTAGAACAATTGAAGCAGACTGGGTCAGAGGACAACAGACAAAAACATGATAAGATTGCGGCATTAGCGGACATCATAGGCATGATGAAGGTGACAGAGAGCGATAACAACACTACACCGGTAGCGGTCGTAGAGACCGATGAAGTGCGTTCGCTTCTTAGATTTCAGAAGGGACAGTTCGAAGTGAACAGGCAGCACAAAGCTGTAACAGGCGAATTACAAGAACGCGTGGCGCATCTGGAAAGCCACATGGGGTATGATTCCGAACTCGCCAATAGCACCAAAAATAGCTGTACGAACAGTGCAGAGAGGGACTCCAGCCACGAGGGAGATTTTGATGACAGGGAAGAATGTATTTTGAGGGGCAGACATGAGAAAAATAGAAACATTCAAGGGCCTTGCCGGGAGGGAATGCGGGGATTTGATTTCAAACATTTCCTTACGGCGAGAAAGTTTGAGATATTTCGAAATTCGCAAAAAGGAATACATCCACGAGCATGGCTCGAGCAATTTGAGTTGTGTCTGCCCCCCGACTAGGCAAGTTCACATAAGATAGAATATATGTGTGGCTATTTGGAAGGCGAACGGGCGATTCGCATGAGGTCGGCAGCGCGTCACTGCAACTCCACTCGGAAGAGGCACAAGATAGGGTCAAGCATGGCATAATTATGCAGCCAAATTTGAACCAGTCTGGTTTCGGCAGCCCAGCACGCCTATTCGACCACATGCCACAGGCAAATCAATTTCTATATGACCCATACGGGCCTGCAGAACTAATTAGGATATGCATCACCAAATTGCCGATGCACTTGCGGCACGTCATTCTTGCGGGACGATGCAAAGAGGACGTGGAAACGTTTACGACACTTGTGCAAGAATTTGAATGCAATACAGGAGAATGCCCGCCTAATCAGGCACAAAGTTATTACGGGGCACAGCAGCGCGATCGCAGTCGTGGCCGTAGTACTAATCAACGGCGTGACTGGTCGCGACGCGACGCGAACGGAACAATAATCGGGACCGGCCGTATAGAAACTGGGGTAACTGTCGCGAACACAGGTGGAACAATGGAAATGATCGAGGACGTGGACAGGATCGTGAACGCAACAGGTACGGCAACCAGAATCGATACTACTATGAACACGGTGGGAATAGGAATGTAGGCGGAGCACCACATGACGTTGAAATTCGGCCGGCCAACCCTAGACATAATCCAGCAAATGGAAATGAACAAAACCGGCAATGACAGATGATCAGCGCAGAAGGCGCCCAATCGGAACAAATGAGTGATATGGCAAATGAGTACATAGGGCGTATAGAAAGGAGAATGAATTGATTAGTTTACATTTGTAACATATGCATTTTGAATAATATGTGGATAAAAATAATGATAAAGATGTTTCTATGTGATTGATTGAAGTGATGTTTGTAGTTTTTTTTCTTTACTTGTGCAATTAGGATTTAGGTTGGTTCAAATGTGAAGATAAACGGTTTCTTTGTGAACGAGTGAAATGCTGTTTATGGTTTTTTTGTGTAAATTGAAAAGAGTCGCTCCTGAGAGAAGCAAGATCTATGTTGAATTAATGCAAAACTCAGGGGAATATCCGATCTGTGGGTATTATGGGTCTGGAAAACCCAGGTCCGCAGCTGTTAGTAGCCTTGTTTCCATGTTCTGCTTTCAGTGCTATCTATTACTATTCTATATCTGTCAGTATAAATGAGGATCTCTTACTATAGTATGCGTGCTGTATGAATATTTTAAGATAGGAGAAATCTGAGAAAGGAATGAGTAAGTTTGTAATCTTGAAACAGGACGCGATAATACAATTGTTTGGTTCAAATGGTTCAAATGGCTCTGAGCACTATGGGACTCAACTGCTGAGGTCATAAGTCCCCTAGAACTTAGAACTACTTAAACCTAACTAACCTAAGGACATCACACACACCCATGCCCGAGGCAGGATTCGAACCTGCGACCGTAGCGGTCAGCGGTTCCAGACTGTAGCGCCTAGAACCGCTCGGCCACCCCGACCGGCACGCCGGGAGAAACTCAAGAATCACAGATAATATACTGTTTTCGACATTTTATTCGAAACACTAGCATTTAGTTTTATCGAAATGTTATAGCGGACTGCACTAGGGAACTGTCCGATTCGGTACTCCTTTGGATACCCTCATAGAAATCCACAGAAGAACAGAGCAAAGCGTCAACAACTAATATGGCTGATACATATTTCTACAGCTCTACATTTGATCACTCGATACCTCACTGACTATCTGATTTCTCATTTTGCACCAAATACGATTGTCGTACCACTTTGCAGCCCATAAGATGCCGAATTATGTGACAGTTTACTAAGGTCATCCGTCAGCCACAGTGGGCTTTGTAAAATACATTTTCTTGTAAAATAACAAAATCAAGCTTTTACGTGTTTCTCTTACTCTCTGCAACCACTTTCGACATAGCCGGCTCGGTCGATATTAGTTGCGGATCAGTAAAAAAAGAAAACAACTGTCTCATGCCGGCTGGAGTGGCCGAGCGGTTCCAGGCGCTACAGTCTGGAACCGCGTGACCGCTACAGTCGCAGGTTCGAATCCTGCCTCGGGCATGGATGTGTGTGATTGTCCTTAGATTAGTTAGGTTTAAGTAGTTCTAAGTTCTAGGGGACTGATGACCATAGATGTAAAGTCCCATAGTGCTCAGAGCCATTTGAACCATTTTCAGAGCAATCACACAAGGTTGGCGCCGGTGGCGACACCTACGACGTGCTGACATGAGGAAAGTTTCCAATCGGTTTCTCATACACAAACAGCAGTTTACCGGCGTTGCCTGGTGAAACGTTGTTGTGATATCTCGTGTAAGGGGGAGAAATGCGTACCATCACGTTTCCGACTTTGATAAAGGTCGGATTGTAGCCTATCGCGCTTGCGGTTTATCGTATCGTGACACTGCTGCTCGCGTTGCTCGAGATCCAATAACTGTTAGCAGAATATGGAATCGGTGGGTTCAGGAGGGTAATACGGAACGCCGTGCTGGATCCCAACGGCCTCGTATCACTAGCATCTTAACCGCATGGCTGTAACTGATCGTGCAGCCAAGTCTCGATCCCTGAGTCAACAGATGGGGACGTTTGCAAGACAACAACCATCTGCACGAACAATTAGACGACGTTTGCAGCAGCATGGACTATCAGCTGGGAGACCATGGCTGCGGTTACCCTTGATGCTACGTCACAGACAGGAGCGCCTGCAATGGTGTACTCAACGACGAACCTGGGCGCACGAATGGAAAAACGTCCTCTTTCGGATGAATCCAGTTTCTGTTTACAGCATCATGATGGTAGCATCCGTGTTTGGCGACATCGCGGTGAACGCACATTGGAAGCGTGTATTCGTCATCGCCATACTGGCGTATCACCCGACGTGATGGTGTGGGGTGCCATTGGTTACACGTCTCGGTCACCTCTTGTTCGCATTGACGGCACATTGAAGAGTGGGCGTTACATTTCAGATGTGTTACGACCCGTAGCTCTACCCTTCATTCGATCCCTGCGAAAACCTACATTTCAGCAGGCTAGTGCACGACCGCATGTTGCAGGTCCTGTACGGGCCTTTCTGGATACAGAAAATGTTCGACTGCTGCCCTAGCCAGCACATTCTCCAGATTTCTCACCAATTGAAAACGTCTGGTCAATGGTGGCCGAGCAACTGGCTCATCACAATACGCCAGTCACTACTGTTAATGAATTGTATTATCGTGTTGAAGCTGCATGGGCAGCTGTACTTGTACACGCCATCCAAGCTCTGTTTGACTGAATGCCCAGGCGTTATTACGGGCAGAGATGGTTGTTCTGTGTACTGATTTCTCAGGATCTATGCACCCAAATTGCGTGAAAAGTAATCACATGTCAGTTGTAGTATAATATATTTGTCCAATGAATGCCCGTTTATCATCTGTATTTCTTCTTAATGGCCAGTAGTGTAGAAACTGTTTGCTGGACCGAGACTCAAACTTGGGACCTTTGTCTTTCGCGTTCAAATGCTCTGCCATCTGAGCTGCCTAAGCAGGAAATTTCATCATTGACGATAATCGCTGATGAAATTTTAGTTGTCAGTGAATTGTCAAGGAATTCAGAGAACTGTTGAATGTTATGAACAGGTTACTAAGCAGACAAAATGAGTGGAGAGTAAAGCAGAGAAAGAGAATTGTGTTTAGAAATAACGGAAATGAGATTAGTGGCGAACGAAACATTATTTTGTGCCCAAGCTGTATACGATCTGCAGGATTTTTATGTCGTCATAAGCAAAATCGGTCTAATAGGACAAGGCAAGAAGTGCGTGGAATAAGTAGTGTTCTTGAGCTACCAAAGATAGCAATTCTCGCTAAAGAAGTTTGTTAGTATCATAATCCGTAATTTAAGACATCTGGAGCAGAACCGTATACAGAAATTAATCCCGAGCTGAGAAAAACTGAAGGAGAAAAGCAAAGTGTTTGAGATGTAGTGTTACAGAAAAATTCTGAAATTACATAGGGCTGAAAAGATAAGAAATGTGGATCAGAATGACATTTTCACTCTGCAGCGGAGTGTGCGCTGATTTTGAAACTTCCTGGCACATTAAAACTGTGTGCCGGACCGAGACTCGAACTCTAGGCCTTTGCCTTTCGTGGGCAAGTGCTCTACCAACTGAACTACCCAAGCACGGCTCACGACCCGTCCTCACAAGTTTCGCAGGAGAACTTCTGTGAAGTTTGGAAGGTAGGAGACGTGGTACTGGTGGAAGTAAAATTGTGAGGACAGGTCGTGAGGAAGGCCTTACAGTCTGATATCTGATTTCGGACTCTCTGCCTGACCATGAAGTATTGTAACTGAAAGCGTCCCTTAGACTATATCCAGCCTTTTCCATGTATTTCTCTTGTGATTCTTGAACACAGTCTTTCGACTCTTTTTTCAGTCTTTCCCCCCTCTCATTTCTTTTCCCAAGTCTATATTTTCCCGTAAAACCATCTTATACTCCTTCCGCTAGAACCGCCTTCCAATCTCGCGTGACTATTAGATATTCATCTACGTACTGAATTGTTCGTTCAATATCCTCATATACTGTGTTCGGTAGAGAGCGGAAAAAGGTGAAAATTTGATGGCACAAGGTCAGGTGAATAAGGTGGGTGCGTATTTACTACCCAGCACTACTCCTATATTGTTCTTTTTGTCAGTCTAACAGAAAGCGGTCGGGAGTTGTTGTGGCGTAGCCTCACTTCACGAAGTCTTACTGGTCTTGTTCTTGGATTGCGTCAGCAATGTCTCAGTTTATGACAAGAAGTATCAGCAATTAAGCTTACATCTCGGGAAAGCGATTCGTATTAGGCCACACCGTCACTCTTCCACCAGATATATGAGATTATTTTGTAGATGCGTGGAGGTCTTTGTACATGATATTGGTGCTTTGTTTGGGCTCGACTGTTTCTTTCTTTTCCTTATATTAACATAAAGACGCCATTAACGGTATAGGATAGGGATGGTCGGTGTTGTTCAATAGACGGTTGATGACTGGGAAGCAGAGATGCACATATGATCACTCTATGATTCTTGTGGCTTCGGTTTAGAACATGCGGCAATGCTAAACCTTATTTTGAACCTTCCCCATTGTATGGATATTTCGTAAGACGGTGAAATGTTCGCAGTTCATCAAATGTGTCAGTTGTCGAGTAAATTGGCGTTGATAATTGTGAATTATTTGGTTAAAACGATCTTCATCAAACTCCGTATGTCTTCCTGAGCGTGGCGAGCCAAAAGGACCAACTAGAGTACCATTTTCCTTGCTTGCTCTGCCCAGTGACATTATCCCCTTATACGGCGTTGTCAATCCTCTGCTGGGCTCAAACAAAAGCCTGTGTCGGAAGTATTCCGAATTCTGCAATTAGCACACCATTTTCTGGCGTTCACAGTTCCACTCACTATGTCCATATGACAAACCGTTAAATAGCGGCAGTGAACTACAAACGAAAAATGACAATCGGTAACCAAACGCATAGAACCTTAACACCACAAGCAAAACGAAAATGCTACGAACTTATGCACCAACCCAATTCCTACAAACAACCATGTGTAATCGCTCACCTCTTTATGATTTATGAGTGTGTGCTGGCTTCCTAGGCTGTTATGCCGCGTCATGTTTCTCTTCAAATTCCTTGTTCAGAATTCGCGTTCGGACCTTTCTGCTGAAATTTTTACCAGAATATTCGTGTATCTCCAGTAAGCTAACAACCAAAAAGATTAAACTTGTTTCAAGACTTTTCAGTACTAGCGACACACTGCTTCGTGCTAGAGATGGCTCTCATCCATTCCGTATTTTACAAGTGAAGACGACATAATTCATCCGAACCCAGTAATTGTCATTAAGAAATTTGCGACCATACATTGTTCATAAAATTACAAAAAAAGGTAAGAAGGAAAGGAAAATAGGACAGTTGTTATTGGCATTGTGGTAAGGTCTGATGGGACCAAACTGCTGAGGTCATCGGTCCCTAGGCGTACACACTACTTAATCTAACTTAAACTAACTTACGCTATAGACAACACACACACACACACACACACACGCACGAAGCATAACTCTCATACTGAAGGAAAGAAGCTAAACGTATGGAATTTAATGAATATTCTTTTTGCTTACAGGTAAGGATATCTCCAAGCAACATGCATAGTGGGCTCTGAAGAGTTGGTGTGCAGAGGAAAAGGAGGTGACCTTCCTTCGGTATGTGGCTGCACATATTTAACTAACCATCACAGTTGATAACTACAACGAGAAAAACTTGTTTTCCTGTAGTGAACATTCATTTCTTTACAGATGTAAGGAATATAAATTTGTTAAAATTTGGCTATAGTAACTGTAAGCCTTTCCCATGTTTTTGTCAGTAGTAATAAACTACAAAGACGAGGAACTAAACGTTATGGACTATCATTCTGTCAGATCACATTCAAAAATGATTTTCCTCGATGTAAGTGAATATAAATCCTCCTCTTTTTAAACACAACACTATTTGTGCAATGTTCCAGTTAGAGACGTGAAACCATCGGTACTACGCAAAAAAAGCAAACATTACTAGGAGACATAAATGCTTATCATTGCGCGGTCATGTTTTTCCTACGCTGTGAGAATTATGATAAAAAGCAATGAAGATGTAATCTAGGGTACTGCTAGATAGTAACTACAGTACACGGGGGTTTACAAATATTTTCCGCAGCACAAAAAACTAAATCTACATATTTGCCGTGTTATTGGCTGAAAGCATCAGAGCGTACAAATTTATTTCTGTTTTCACAAAATTATTTAGTGGGCATACCGGATTTAACTACATAGTCAATATGAATAGCCCACAAATATTGCTTGACCGATGGTTACGTCAGAACATGCTGGGAGTCAACATTTCATTTTGGTTCCTGCTCGAGGAGCAATATTTATGAACTATTGATAATGTCTATACTGTCGAAAACAGAACAAGCACTAAATAATTTTGTGTGTATAGCATGATAGAAAATTCATAGTGGAACGAGATTAGACGTGTAGGTCACCCTGTACTAACTACATCATTGCAATATGGGATACGTTTTGCTGTGTCAGATAGTTACATACATTTCACCAGTTTAATGCAATAATGCATAAATAGTAAACAGTTCTTAAGGGGCAACTGATTTGCTGGTAATTTATGAAGATTGTTGTAGTGTAAAGACACAGCTCAAGATCGTAAAAACAATGCACTAACAAGTCACAAAAATAGATCCCTAATGGTGTGTGCTGGTGCATCTTGAAGGTGTGCAAAATAGTCTTACGGTCCAAAACTTTAATAAAAACTATGTTACGACTACATGTAATTAAGTTCACCTAACTACTGATGTATGCTGAATGAACGAATTCTGACCCAGGTAACATGATAATGCCTTAGGAATTTCCGTATGATAGCACAGATTATAGCAGGTTAGAAAGTTTTGAACTATTCAAATGCAAATTATCTTCACTGCAAAGGTTTGTGTTACAATTGAGCACCTGATTAGTAGCCACAAAATCTGCATCTTGTAGACATATGCATACCAAGAAATGTCGGGTGACGATTACATAACTCAGTAGGCTCAGTAGACAAAACACAGATTCGCACGCTTTTGACGGTTGGCGCACAACTTCGAACCCGTGTCTGAACATCGTACGAGACACCCGACCGGAGACTACAACCATCACGGGCTGTACACTGACAACGGCCTCTATAACACACAGAAAACGTTCATCCAAAAACATCACAACGGATCATCAAGGCAGAAAACAAATGGAGATAAGTTTCTGCTCAAAGTTTCTTAAATTCGGTATTGGGTGATGACCTGCAGCAATAGTTGATGTTAATTATGCCGTTCAGACAGCCTGAATCAAATGAACACTCATAAAAGATAATCTGCAGAGCCAATCACGACGTTGACCTTACAAAGAACGGTAACCTGTAGACAGTTTTAACTACTAAGAATACCTCCCTTTAACAGCACGAAGTTTTCAAATTGAAACCGCCCACAGGCAGAAAGTGACACAGCAAAATCCAACTTAAGTTGAAGGTTAACGTTTAGTACACAGGCAACGAAATCATTGACATATCGTGAAGGTATCAGTTCACTCCAATAAGACACAAATTCGCCGAATATCGACCACAATTGGTAACAATCAAGAACCAATAGCAAGATGACCCAGGAAACAAGTTGTTAATTCCACTCGCCATTATCAATGACGCAAACACTCGAGTAATTTAAAAGAACACCTCTCGAACCAACGCGGTGGTTACAATGAGCAGTTACAGTCTGGAAACGATCCAACAGACTGATAGCTCAACATCTGAAAAGTAATCCACGTTGCTTGTGTAAATGTACAAGCTAGGCCAATCTCCGGGTGTCTTGTCACAGCGCAAAGAAGGAACGACTCTTGAACAGGGCCTTTGTATATCATTCACTGCATCGTAACTCAAGTTCTGCTGTCCAATAGCCGTAGGCGCCGCAAAGACAACACCAGTCCGACACAGCAGTACACCACGCGCCAGCTGATCGCCTGCGATGCTTCCTCACAGACTAGTTTCGTACTCCTCCCTCCTGCAGAGTGGCAGGCCCCGCATATCAAGGGGGCGCTTGACAACCAGCACTCCGCAAAGCCCATCGTTTAGAGAGAAAAGCCGGCCGTGGTGGCCGTGCTGTTCTAGGCGCTGCAGTCCGGAACCGCGGGACTGCTACGGTCGCAGGTTCGAATCCTGCTTCGGGCATGGATGTGTGTGATGTCTTTGGGTTAGTTAAGTTTAAGTAGTTCTAAGTTCTAGGGGACTGATGACCTAAGATGTTAAGTCCCATAGTGCTCAGAGCCATTTGTACCATTTTTTTAGAGAGAAAAAAACTACCGCGAAAGCAAGAACATCGCAGGAGGTCACGGGACAGTCAGTATACGTCGGTATCTATTTATTTCTGTTCATTGGCCATTACTACAGCTATAAACTGGATTTCCTGTCTGAACAGTTGCTGATGTTACTGTGACTATAATAAGCAGTGAAGGAGCTCATAATATTCATTATGTTTGTGACTGAAAAATGAAACAAGACTAAGTAGCCAGAAAGGTACTAGAGTGTGCACTATCTTGAGGCTCAAGGATTAATTTAACGATGTCACCGTCTTGTGAAGCACGTGTGCTGCAAAAAGAGATAGCTAACACTTGGCACTGTGCCGAGTCAATGTCAAAAAAGTTCACAGTTGTGCGCCAGTCACTTGCTCCTGCGATGATTCTTCAGATAAACTTTTATCATTAAGTGCCTCGGGTACAGTGATAGAAGCTTGCCCCATTACTGCTCAGGTGTGAAATGATGAGCAACAATTTCGTAACTGAACTGATAGCGACGGAAATGGTGAACCAAGATTAGTAATTGTCGTCATCGTGTTTTTGGTACATATGTTGTTAGATCTTTCCCGATCTTATATAAATTTCTTAACGTGACAACAACAGTGTTATTGTTGTTCCAGTCTTCATTCCGAGGAACAGTTTCTTTTTGTACTTACAAAATACGTTCCTTTATGGTACATACGTAAGCGACTTTCAGGTTCGACGCAAATTCTTTTCCTAATGGTAGACATACGAGCTAACCTCCAAAGTTTGCTAATTTCTTAAGACACTGATTCGTTCTTTAACCGATGGTAAAGACCGTGGTAAATATCACACGATCGTACTCATAAGTAACAGCTGTAATTAGAATCATGGTTTCAGAGACCTGCCCTAACCTCCCCCCCCCCCCCCCCCAATACACCACTTAAATCATTTCTTACACACTTGTTGAATTCTCACACCCAGTCTCTTGCAACATTTATTTGAGGGACACTACTGATAAAAAAAAATTTGAAACATTTTAATGCTTAGTATATTTTCGGGCTGAAGATGGCTCAGTGAACGTACGTCCAGAAATTAAAATTTAAACTGCGCAATCATTAATTTTGGGAGCATTGTTGTTCTTGTTTACTATTATTTATCTTTTCTTGGCAAACATTAATGAATAAGTTTCCTGTAAGCTCCACGCATAGCGTCTGAAGATGGGCGTTATTAACCGCTATAAAATTGTTGCAGAAGTGCTCTCTATACAATTTCTGTCAAAGGAACTCTCAAAGTAAGTGCTAGTTACAACCATTTTCGTCGACATATCGAGGTTGTCCTGTGATTTGCACTATGGACTCGAAATTGAGTGGACTACAGTTAAAATACCTAGTTGGTGCTTTCCCCAAATCGCTTAAGGTAAATACCACGACAGTTTCTTTATTTATTTATTATTATTATTATTCTTTCTTTTCTCAGACATTATGTCTGGTCAAAAATAAAAGCGACGCAGACCTTGATCAAGCGTGACTTCCTTTTAACTGTACGGTATATATAACATTGCATTTTGGAACTTTCGGGTAATTGAACATCTATCAATAATTACAGATTTCTGTAGTTGTATATATACGTTTGGATGTAGCTGTATTGCGTTGATGTACTGGTGGATATTGTGTGGTATGACTCCTGTAGTTGATAGTATAATTGGTATAATGTCGACTTTATCTTGATGCCACATGTCCTTGACTTCCTCAGCCAGTTGGATGTATTTTTCAATTTTTTCACCTGATTTCTTCTGTATATTTGCTGTATTGGGTATGGATATTTCGATTGGTTGTGTTAATTTCTTCTTTTTATTGGTAAGTATGATGTCAGGTTTGTTATGTGGTGTCGTTTTATCTGTTATAATGGTTCTGTTCCAGTATAATTTGTATTCATCATTCTCCAGTACATTTTGTGGTGCATACTTGTATGTGGGAACGTGTTGTTTTACTAGTTTATGTTGTATGGCAAGTTGCTGATGTATTATTTTTGCTACATTGTCATGTCTTCTGGGGTATTCTGTATTTGCTAGTATTGTACATCTGCTTGTGATGTGATCTACTGCTTCTATTTCTTGTTTGCAAAGTCTGCATTTATCTGTTGTGGTATTGGGATCTTTAATAATATGCTTGCTGTAATATCTGGTGTTTATTGTTTGATCCTGTATTGCAATCATGAATCCTTCCATCTCACAGTATATATTGCCTTTTCTTAGCCATGTGTTGGATGCGTCTTGATCGGTGTGTGGCTGTGTTAGATGATATGGGTGCTTGCCATGTAGTGTTTTCTTTTTCCAATTTACTTTCTTCGTATCTGTTGATGTTATGTGATCTAAAGGGTTGTAGAAGTGGTTATGAAATTGCAATGGTGTAGCCGATGTATTTATATGAGTGATTGCTTTGTGTATTTTGCTAGTTTCTGCTCGTTCTAGAAAGAATTTTCTTAAATTGTCTACCTGTCCATAATGTAGATTTTTTATATCAATAAATCCCCTTCCACCTTCCTTTCTGCTTAATGTGAATCTTTCTGTTGCTGAATGTATGTGATGTATTCTATATTTGTGGCATTGTGATCGTGTAAGTGTATTGAGTGCTCCTAGGTCTGTGTTACACCATTTCACTACTCCAAATGAGTAGGTCAGTATTGGTATTGCATAAGTATTTATAGCTTTTGTCTTGTTTCTTGCTGTCAATTCTGTTTTCAGTATTTTTGTAAGTCTTTGTCTATATTTTTCTTTTAGTTCTTCTTTAATATTTGTATTATCTATCCCTATTTTTTGTCTGTATCCAAGATATTTATAGGCATCTGTTTTTTCCATCGCTTCTATGCAGTCGCTGTGGTTATCAAGTACGTAATCTTCTTGTTTAGTGTGTTTTCCCTTGACTATGCTATTTTTCTTACATTTGTCTGTTCCAAAAGCCATTTTTATATAATTGCTGAATATTTCTGTTATCTTTAGTAATTGGTTGAGTTGTTGCTGCCAGTAGTTTTAGATCATGTGTGATTTTGTGTTGGTATGTTCCAGTAATATTGTATCCATAATTTGTATTATTTAGCATGTTGGGGTTGGGTTCAGAATAAGGCAAAACCAGAAAGGGCTTAATGAGTCTCCTTGCTATATTCCACGCTTAATCTGTATTGGCTGTGATGTGATATTATTTGAATTAGTTGGGATATTAAGCGCGGTTTTCCAATTTTTCATTACTATGTTTAGGAACTGTATTAATTTAGGATCTACTTTGTATATTTCCAATATCTGTAGTAACCATGAGTGGGGTACACTATCAAAAGCTTTTTGGTAATCAATGTATGCGTAGTGCAGCGACCTTTGTTTAGTTTTAGCTTGATATGTCACCTCTGCATCTATTATCAGTTGCTCTTTACGTCCTCGTGCTCCTTTGCAGCAGCCTTTTTGTTCTTCATTTATAATTTTGTTCTGTGTTGTATGTGTCATTAATTGCTGTTTAATGACTGAAGTTAATATTTTGTATATTGTTGGCAGGCATGTTATGGGGCGATATTTTGCTGGGTTTGATGTGTCTGCTTGATCTTTAGGTTTCAGATAAGTTATTCCTTGTGTAAGTGTATCAGGGAATGTGTATGGGTCTGCAATGTAATTGTTAAATAATTTAGTTAGGTGTGAATGTGTTGAGGTGAACTTCTTTAGCCAGAAATTTGCTATTTTATCATTTCCAGGGGCTTTCCAATTGTGCGTAGAATTAATTGCTCGGGTGACTTCATGTAGCAAAATTATCACTTCAGGCATTTGTGGTATCATCTTGTATGAGTCTGCTTCTGCTTGTATCCACCGTGCGTGTCTGTTGTGTTGTACCGGGTTTGACCATACGTTGCTCCAGAAGTGTTCCATGTCTTATATGTTTGGTAGATTGTCTATTTTAATGTGTGTGTTATCTATTGTCTGGTAATATTTCTTTTGGTTTGTGTTGAATGTTTGGTTTTGTTTCCTTTTGTTTTCACTTTTATTGTATCTTCTAAGTCGTTTGGCCAATGCTTGTAATTTTTGCTTCCTTTCATCTAATTGCTCTATCGCTTCTTGTTGTGAGATCTTACCTAACCTTTTTCGTTTTTTGTCTGATATTTCATTTCTTATAAATTGTGTTAGCTGTCCAACATCGTTTCTCAGTTTTTCTATTCTGATCTGTAGCCTGTGTTGCCACGCTGGTTTTGTGGGTTTCTTCTGTGTGTTGGTTGGGTCTGATCTCTGCCTAGTGTGTATATTTAGTGTAGTGAGTGCTCCTATATAAATCAGTAGTTGTAACTCTTCCATAGTTGTATTTTCATTTATTTTGTTGTGTATGATTGTGTTGATAGTTTTTATTGTTGTTTAAACTTGTGGGTTATTTGGTGGTCTATGCAAGAATGGTCTTACGTCTGTATTTGTGTCTTTGTATTGTATATATGTCAGCCTAAATTTTTCTCCTATATCTAACATGTGTGTCACTTCGTGTTCTATTTGTGCTTGTTCTGGTGCTTGTCTTAAGATTTCGTTTTCCTCTGATTGTTTAATTGATGCGTGGTGTTATTTGTTTGTTTGCTCTGGGATGTTTTCCATTACTGTATTTTCTTCTTCTTCTGATTGCACATCATTTTGTTCTAGTATTTGTTGTACTTGTTGTTTGATGTTTTCTAATTCTGACTGGGGTATCCTGTTATTTTTGATTATTACACGAATCTGATCAGCTAGTCGTTGTTCTGTTAAAAATTTTAATTCTGGCTATCTGGTAATAAATGTTGTGTATACTTGTGATCTGCATCCAGTTGTGTTGGTTCCTAAGTTTGTTGCTTGGTAATAACAGAACATGAGGTGTCGGTTAACTTCATCTGACCATCTCATCCTCTGTCTTTGTTTTCCTTCTAGAGTGGTTGCAGGAAACATGTCCTGAAAAACACCTCTATTTGGATTTAAATCGCTTTCCGTGTGGCTAGCAGTGTCGTTACTATTGTGGACGGGCACAGGGTTCAAGCGTCGTCCCTGACCATGACAGCGCTTGTCCGAGGCTTCATTAGTTCTCTCCTGAACCTACTAATCACACTAAAAGGGGGGTTAGCCCTATTAGTGGTTTGTTCTTTTCGCCGCCTATTACGACTGGCATAACATACTGAAGGCCTATTCTTTTCCCGAGCCTCCACGGGGTTTATTATTATTATTATTATTATTATTATTATCTGTTGAGTGGATAGTGTACAATATGGTGAACTTAATAATTTCGGGAAGTCTTAAACCTATGATTATAGTCCTTTAATCCGTAATTACACGTTCGGTTTCACGGGTATGAAGAAACTCATACACATGTTTATATACCAATTTAGAGCATCACATTTGATTTTTAGAAGGGGCAGTTGAGGTATGTATGACTATTACACCAAAATCTGTATGCATTCATCGAAAGGGACGATACAGTGCATGTCGGTGGGCACCTTGCTCCGCTATTAGTCATTGCCCCTCCGTTGCATCGCAAATGGAGCCAGTGGAAAACGTCTATCTACACTGCGGAACAGAATTAAATGATCAGGTTTTTGAAGTCCCATAGTTATTTACAATTGCGACGTGTCAGACTGAAATTCGGTTCGAAGGTGCGCTGATCATTTCTCTGTAATGGTGCGAAATCCTGGCACCCTGCGGCCTCACCGTCGGGCACTGAAGATGCTTCAAACGTCAAGGTGTCTACGCATGTGAAAAGAGACCGCAGCTCAGAAGTTCACGTGTGGTGTAAGGTGGATTAATGATATCACATACGCACAAAATTTCGACACAATTCTGCCAAACGCTACCGTGGATCTGTCACACTATGTGTAGGTTGTCAGGAATCCTCTTACCCACATTTCACCCCTTCTTTTAATGCCTCTGTGTTGAAGGCTAGAGCCACCTTATTTGCAGCCAAAAAAGAAAAATTTCGCACACCCTGCCCCTGAGAATCGACTCTAAAAGGCTTCACGGGGTAATATAAAAGGTGTCGTTGAAGCCACCCCCTCCCTTTAGGTGCTGATTCTCACACATTTTGCGTTCGAAAACGACACTTCACAGTGCAACGAGCAACAGAACGGTGATCTTTGCAATCTTTGACGCCTTGCTTACACCTTACGGAATCTTCAACCTTCTTGTAAAGAAACCGTCGGCCATCAACCACACTGAACGATATCGCACCCTTTTGGAATACAGTGCAACCACATTTTTTGCTCTGGCGTACAGTGTGGAACCACAGGTGACCGTTAAAAAGCAGCCACCCTTTTTTGCGCCCTGCTGTTGCGTGAACACGGAGGTGTACGACATTTACACAAACGTGAAAAAGGTAGCAAAAGCAATCTCCCACTTTGGCAACAACCTCAAGGCCACGCGCCTACGTTTGTTGAGCACTTTCAAACTGTATCTCTGCGGAGTAAACCCGTGATAAGGGTCCTAGGTGTCTGCTGGTGACTACTTGACACCATTCCGGCAAGCTTACTAATAGGTGGCAAGGGATCACCACTGGTATGTGTGTGTGTGTGTGTGTGTGTGTGTGTGTGTGTGTGTGTGTGTGCATGTTCATTACTATTGAGCACAAAACTCGTGGTTATATAGCACTATATTTCCGAAGTGTGGGGAGGGTGAGGGAGGGGGGGGGGAGTCTCAGAGGGATACTTTCTCATTGTCACGTACCTAGGCGATCACGCCACAGGAGGACGCAAAACAGAAAGGTAGCAAAAGCAAAAACTCCCTTTGCAGCTTCGCATCACGTGCCTATTTCGTCGATTTGTTTTGAAAGTTCCCTTGAGGTTATACACTGTAGACCAGAGCAAAAGCTGCCGTTACACTCCACCAAGTGGTGCGCTCACGTTCACTGGGGTTGTTAGGCCATAGTGATCTTACAGAACGGTTTAAGCGTCCGTGAGGAGCCTGCAGTGTCAGAGATTGTCAGAAATGTCATCTTGTTGCTCATCACACCGCAAACTGTCATTTTCGAACCGCAGAATGTGTGGTAATCAAAGCTTCAACGGAATGGGTGATTTGATGAGGCCTTTTCATTCCGATTCTGAGTGTTGGTATCTCTTTCCCTCGGTGACATATAATAAAAAGTCATGAATTCAGTACTGTGTGTTGTAGTTCTAGCCGCCATCGCGCTGGCATCGAAAGAAGGGATGAAATGTGAGTAAGAGGGAGTGCGACAACCTCCACATTACTTGAAACGTACAGGGTGGCATTGTGCAGAATTGA
The DNA here is from genome assembly GCF_021461395.2 of Schistocerca americana. NCBI lineage: Eukaryota > Metazoa > Arthropoda > Insecta > Orthoptera > Acrididae > Schistocerca > Schistocerca americana. The sequence goes on along the minus strand of NC_060122.1, from coordinate 176,432,540 downwards.
GAAATTTGTCACATAAGAACGCACCGCACAGCTCACATGAAATCCGTGCTCTGACGTTTTCTGTTTTTTTTTTTTTCCTGACGTGTTGGGAACTTGCTGTTTGAGGCCGAGCAGAAGGATGATGTCGCAGGGCGCCAAGCTATCCTATTACTACAGGAGAAGGTTGTAGGCACCTTTGAGCCAAATGTCAAACTTACATTGGTGCGTCGCGATAGGAAATAATTACCTGCATTTCTTAAGTTTTGTCTTTAATGGCCTCCCATTCGACTTGCATACTCAGGATGTAAGTTAGTATGCAGAGGCGAAATTAAAGATATTACAGTTTTTCATTACTTTTACGGAATGTTACTACCATGTCATTTGTCAGGCTTCACCAATGCCGTACGCTATCTAACTGAAAAACCATTATGCCCCTCTAATGGATAGCCTTGATGGGCTGTGTTTTGATCTGCCCTATCAACTTCAATAAAATTCTTCAGGGTATCAGACCGCATCGTCATAATTTAAAATGCGTCAACGTTTCGGCCAGCGTTGCAGCTAGCCTTCATCAGGGCCTTACGTTAATTATGACGATGCGGTCTGATACCCTGAAGAATTTTATTGAAGAAGACAACGGCCGCGGAAGCCTACGCTTACACTGCCCTATCAACTCCACCCATGATTTTATTGTAAAGATGTATCACCTGAAAGTGTATGATAGTTATTCATTTCTACTCACTCTGCGAAAATCGTTTGAATGAGTATGATGACCTTACAGGCACAGAGTGGGAAGTTGTGAGGTACTGCCGTCGTGCCATCTTGCAACTATTGTTTTGCTAGATTTGTCACTTTCGAAATAAATGGTGCCCCTAGACGATTTCATCATCTTCTTACTGTAAAGTAGGGGGAATTCTGAGATCCGGTTTTCTCTAATTGTCCCTGTACTTCGGATTCCTTTGTCATATAATTCATTAAGGAACGTTAACTGAGTAAAGCACTTGTCAAAACCAGGTGGTAAGAGTGTTTCGACAAACTCAGTAACACATCAGCTTACTGAAGAAAGAGACTTACTCATAAACCATTCTGTAACCCTCCGGTAGAGTAGTGCTCAAAACTTGATAACGATCCATCTGTACATTGCACCTAGTCCTTGTAGTTCCAGTCAAAATTCTGTAATCCGTTTCATCAACGTTGTATTTTCGTCCATGGTCTGCATTTTCCTCGAATCTTGTGTTGAGCATGTCAGGTAACTGTCTCACCTTAGCGAACCTCGCATTGTCACATAAATGTAAGCTGGATATTAATTCATTTTCACATTAATTAGCCGGCCAGTGTGGCCGTGCGCTTCTAGGCGCTTCAGTCTGGAACCGCGTGACCACTACGGTCGCAGGTTCAAATCCTGCCTCGGGTATGGATGTGTGTGATGTCCTTAGGTTAGTTACGTTTAATTAGTTCTAAGTTCTAGGCGACTGATGACCTCAGAAGTTAAGTCGCATAGTGCTCAGAGCCATTTGAACCATTTGAACCACATTAATTGTAAGCTGGATATTATGAATGTTCGTCTATCGCTGGCAAGAGACACAGAAACAAGATCGTTATGGAAATCTGATCTTGTTTCTCAGTATATGCCCCACCTATGTACTTCAGTGTAACCGCTAAGTAAAAGTAATTCAACAAATGATCTAATCTCAGTTGAAGTCAGATCACACAGCCTAATATGTTTTGCTGCGTATTAATTTCTGAATGTAACAATGATATCAAAATTATCATCAGAGAATGAATAAAATATTTACGAAGAATTTCGATTGTTGGGAATGTAATATTGTTGAGAGCATTCAGTATTGCACTCTGCTACTTCGAATTTGCCCCGGTTTTACATTATTGGCGTAAAATAGTGTTGATATTGTTGTGTTGGCAGAAGAGCCAACACCGTGTTACTAGAAGAAGCCGAAATGCACGTGTTTTAGCTCACGCAGGCTGGCGTGAAGAGGGAAGAACTATACTGACGTGATTTCTGGAACATGACAAGGAATTAGAACTCAGAAAGCGGACGTAGGTAGATTGATACTTAACTTTAATCCATTAATGATGAACGTCGCTCTTGACAGTACATGATTCACAATATTATTATCAATAGTAACTGAATATGGCGCCTTGATAGGTCGTAGCAAATAACGTAGCTGAAGGCTATGCTAAACTGTCGTCTCTGCAAATGAGAGCGTTTGTAGTCAGTGACCCATCGCTAGAAAAGTCGGCTGTACAACTGGGCGAGTGCTAGGGAGTGTCTCTAGACTATATTTGCCGTGTGGCAGCGCTCGGTCTGTAATCACTGACAGTGGCGACACGCGAGTCCGACGTATACTAACGGACCGCGGCCGATTTAAAGGCTACCATCTAGCAAGTGTGGTGTCTGGCGCTGACACCACAGATATCAATATTTTCATCCTGCCCTTCTCTAGGCCAGCCACTTCTCCTCTATCTCCTGCCCCGCCTGTATTTTTACTTTCAAGATCCATTTCTGTTTCAGTTCTCAGTTGACTTACTGTTAAATTATCCAAATTTGTATTATTTTCATTGCCTGAATCCCCATCAGTCACATCGTCAGAAGATTAGCGGGTTGGGTTGGGCGGAGGGGGGGGGGGGGGGGGGGGGTGTTAGTGAAAGCTGACTGCTGGCGTCGACGATGTAGTTTTCTTCTCAGAGCTTGATGGACACTGAAACTCCTGTACAAGAGAAATAATAAGAAATTATCACATGCTGTAAATGAACTCCCTTTTGTGACTCATGTACTATATGCAGCAGGCAAATACATAACACTTTCTACCAGTTTGCGGCCACAATATTATAAATTGATTTGTTTTCAAGGTGTGGATAGAGAAGTAGCAGTTAAAAATAAACACAATGCATACATCACAATACTTTCATACCAAATGCGATAGCACAGGAACATTGACACAAAATTCCAGTCACAGATATAAATCAGTTCTGCAAGATCTTGATTGTTGACTCCCATTTAAACTTTAACAAATTGAAAGATCCCATTAGAAAAATTAATGAATTTCTGTGCTGATAAACCTCTTGCGTTATTTGATTTTTAAACAGCTGAGCAGCAACTGAAAGTACTCAGACATTTCTCACTTTACTTATTCTGATCATCACTAAACTGACACAATATTTTTAGCGCAACGCAATCTGACTTTCAATAATCCCTATAAAAGAATGGCCCTGACTAACAATAACTTATACCCCTACGTTATATGAATGACCTATACCTTTCATGATGAACTTAACTTACAAAAACCTTCGTTACTCGAACTATTGCAATACAGCGAGCGCCAATACTGCCAGCTAAATAAAATATTCTAACTACTGAAGGCACTAACTACTGATAGCCATAGTTAGCAAATGAAAGATTTTGATAGAGGACAAACGATGTTTTTACCTTAATACTATCCAAAAGTCATTATATGCAGGGTGCTCAGCAAATGTCTGAAACGCTTGTAGTGATGTTGTAGGGAAAGTTGTACTGAGACATAAATGATACGAAAAAAATTCGATACGTTGCCCCTTTTCCGAGTTATTTAACATTGCAGTTAGCCAATCAGATCGTCGCGCGCGTAAATTCAAGTTTCAGCTAACGAGACAAAGCACTCGTTGGGCAACACCGCCCCTGGCAGGCCGCTTGAATGTGAGCGCGCGACGCCCCGATTGGCTAACTTCAATGCTAAACAACTCGGAAACGGCGCAACGTATCGCATTTTTTTCTTTAACATTTATGTCCCAGTACAATCTGCCCTACAACATCACGATAAGCATTTCACACATTTTCTGACCAACCTGTATATATCAGTTCATGATATCCAGTATTACAAATTTACTCTCTCTGATGGACACACGTCCAGATCGTCCGCTCTCAAAATTCTGCCATCTCTCTCCCCTCATCCACTACTGCTGGCGGCTCACCTCCAACTGCGCAACGCTACGCGCTGTTCACATCCAACTGCCCAACACTAGAATAGCAAATATTTCAACAACCCAAACCAGCCACAGACTGCACACAGCACAGTCAGTGATTTTCATACAGATCGCTACATGGCGTTACCAACATAAAAACCTAAATAGCCTATTTACATATGCTTTACAGCTGGTACGAACTGCTGCCCACATAATCTTATCACACTTTAGGCTCCTAAACAAAATCATCCACAGCATCTTAAATGTAGGACGTCAGTCTTGTCCGTTAATTAAGACCTTCTTTGAATCAGTAAATGTTGAAGGTGTGGATCTGTAGCCATGTATACATCCGTGATGAGAATGGGAAGGAATTGGAGGATTGGGGGAAGGGCAAGAGAGAGAGAGAGAGAGAGAGATAGAGAGAGAGAGAGAGAGAGAGAGAGAGAAGGGGAGGGAGTTATTCCGTGGTGCTGGCATGACGGAGTGGGAATCAGTAGAGTCGGCGGTTTTAATATAACAGCGCGCCGGCTGAACACGGGTAGCGAGGAGGAAATATCCACCGTGTGCTCGCAGCGGCTCTGGAATGCCGTGCGCTGGCTGCGGGGGTGTGTCACCCTAATCCGGGGTCGAGATTGAACGGGCTAATACCCACCCCAACCCCGGGGAAACCGCCCCCGACCCCGTCGCCTGCGCCCAGTGGCCGGCCGCCCACGCACGGGCGTTCATCCATCGAGTGCGGGCGCCACGGCTGCGGCGAACCTCTCCGCGATATTCCGCACTCCGCCGAAAACACGGCCTCTATAAAAACTGCCGGCCTACGGCGAGACTCGTTTCATTTTTCACGGACGACCACGCGCCGCTCGAGGGTAGAGCCGGTCGCGGCGAAGGGTCGGAGGGGTGGGTGGGAGTGCGGGGTGTTGCGTACCGCCGGGGATGACCGCTAGGGGCGCCACGGCATTCCGGGCCAGGTAGCCAGAGAGGCCCCGAGTATTACTGCAATTTGCAAAACTTGGCACGGGGGAAATTAAAGTTAAAGAGTACACCTGTCTCGTCGGGCACCAGGGTTTAAATGACGACGGCTAATGTCCGGAGCTTCGTTCTGGGGCGCGGATTGCCGCCGGCGACTGCTGGCTCGGTGTGGTTGCAACCCTTCGTACGCGAGTGCAGAAGAGCAGGGGGATGTTCCGGGAGAAATTAGATTGGCCCCGAGCGATACCGGGCCGCCGTTTTTAAACAAAGACTCACTCCAACCTCTCCCCTTCTATGTCACTGCGCTTCCCTCGATCCGATGGAGTTCTTTCTGTGTGAGTGTAGCACTCAGCAGTTTTTCTGTTTCCCCTTTGTTGTACCACACCGATTAGTTAACTGGAGCTAGGTACACTTTTTATCATTTATTTATTTGCCATTACAGGTCACGTTTTCCGTCTGTGACAATAGAGAACAGTGCTAGCTATAACGATAAAAATTACTCTTAGAAAAGTTTGTACTGCAGTTTCTGTTTTCACATAATTTCAGCATAATATACATGATGATTCAGAAGGATCGAGCAGGTTTCAGGTATTTGTAACAAACTATGAAAGACATAAACACACCGCGCATGTCACTAGACAGAACGAGGTACAAAGTTTTTTGTTCACTCAGACACTCAGAATGAACAACTTGCGCTGCTCGGGTAGCGTCGAGACGGTAGTCAGTTTCATTCCACACACGAATCAACGTGTCCATTGTAACCTCCCCGCAAAAAAATGAAGGATGTTATTCAAATGTAAATGGACACAGAGCTAGTGTAACCTCCCCAGAGAAATTTTAAACACAATAATTGAATGTCAACAAGAATACAACCTAATGTAACCTCCCAGCAAATAAATTTAATGACAATGACAATTAAATAAAAATTAGCAATCTGACCCAGGTATAAACTGCCCACAAAAATGTAAGTCAATTCAATAAAAAAATGAAATCTCAGTGACAACGAAAACGCAAATAGACCGAAATGTCGATCTTAGGCCCTGATTAAATTCAAATTCTTACCTCAGTAAAACTGCATCTGCTCTTATTTTTCGCCGTAGCTTGGAGGAAATGCATCACAAAAAAAAAAAAAAATATATATATATATATATATATATATATATATATATATATATTTGAAGTTAAAGGGAACTTTTCTTTATGGAAATGTAAGGCAAATATTCTTTCAAAAAAGGATTCTTTGTTAAAAATGGTTGGTTTAAAAACAAAATTATTATTGGGGCGATTCTTGAACAAATTAGTTACAGTTAATTTACATTACATTATCAAATGTGCGGAATGCTGCTTCATTACCTTATTTAAAAATATACCTCGTCCTGAATCTTGACCAGAGTGCCATGTCGACGCCCGCCGACTCCTCACACACAACTGCGACTATCTCTCGTGCGCTACTACCACAGACTACGTCATCTCGCATGCGCTACAACTCTCGAACTGCTAACTCGCAACTGAAAACTCGCGCGGTCAAGCGCAGACTAGGAACGACAAATAGCTCTCTGGTCAGAGACTCTGCAATGCCTCGCCATCGCCGCCACACAACATACGTGTTTCACCATGTTTACTGGAACGACAGTTTTAACGCCTCAGTTTCTAAGCTCTTGAAGATTAGCTACCATAGGTAGGACAGTGACACAGTTTTGTGTGTATCCTTACAGAAAAAATGTTAGACTTTGTGAGGTCTGGCTACCTGGGAGACTAAAAGTAATGAACAAGATCTTGCTGTCCACTTCTTCCAATCCACCGTTGTGAGATGGTGAACGTAACACCGCACCTCAAGGTGAAAGTGGGGCCGCACGCCGTCATGCTTAAAAATGAAATCCTTTGAACCTTCGTGAAGTTGAGAAAGCAACCAATTTTGCAGTATGTCCAGTTACGACATTCCTGTCACATTTTCGTCCGCAAAGAATAAAGGTCCATAAACTTCGGGAACATAAACGACAGAAACACATTCATTTTCGGTAAGTCTCTTTCACGTTCGATGACGATCCCGGTATTTTGCGAGCCCCATGTTCTTGAATTATAGCGCCTTACTTTGCCCAACAGACGAAATATCGAACGATCCTAAAACATGAGCCGTTCGGAAAAACTCTCCTCTACTAGTATTCGAGAAGTGAAACGCAACATTCACGCAAATTCTAACACACACAATAATATTTCTTGTGTCGAAGTCACCACGTTACTACAAACAACGCAGTATATATTTCTCTATCCAGTGACATGCGCAATATGTTTCCCTTACAGTTTGTCTGAAATAAACATATGAAATCCGTTCTTTCTTTCTGAAATACCATATTACCGACCTATTTCGTGATGTGTAGTAGGATATTGCAACTGTATATAGTTCCCTGTAACACTTTCTGGTTGCTACCACTGCTTAGGACCGACCGAGGTGGCGGAGAGCTCAGCACACTGGACACCTGTTCGGGAGGACGATGGTTCAAATCCTTGTCCGGCCATTCAGATTTAGATTTTCTGTGATGTCCCTAAAGTGATCCAGGCAAATGTGGGGATGGTTGTTTTGAAAGGGCCGGGCCGATATCATTCCACACTTTTTCGTAATCGGAGACTGGGCTCCGTCCCTAAAAACCATACTGTCGACGGAAGAGTAACTTCCAGTAATCGTTACTTCCTTACGTGCTTATGTTCAATAAAATTAAAGTCCAATTCGACCACTCAATAATGAGACAAATCCAATATGTGGATTTCATCAATGACGTGCCATGAATTTTGCGGCTGCCGTCACTTTTAGGTCTCTGGTCCAAAAGTTGGTTGTTCTATAAGGTTTTCCTAACTAGTTGTAACGTAAATATCGATAAATCAAAATAATTTTTTGCAGATAATTGTTATTTTGTATACAGAAAACAAAAGAACCTCAAATTCACAACCGATATCAGACATGTTTTAGATTGTTGGCGACCTAAATCTGGACGGCATTTATAAAAACTAAATTTATTGCATGCCTACATGATCTGCTATGGCACTAATTCACTTTAAAGTGATATTGACGTCCGCTAAAATCTATACTGATATATCGGTATCACAGGTTTAAGGGCCGCGCGGGGTAGCCGCGTGTGTTGTCCTTGCATACGTCAGTATATGATTAAGAAGCGTATAGGCATAGGGACCGATGTCCTCAGCAGTTTGGTCCCATAGGAACTTACCACGAATTTCCAATTTACAGGTTTAGTGGATGTTTGATCATAAAATGAGATCTGAATAATAGAAATAAGCTGTGTGAAGAATTGCGTTGATTTGATACCGGTATTAAATTGAGTTTTTCGCTCCATATTTAACGACTTGGAAATGATTTGTAGAGTCCAGAATGAGATTTTCACTCTGCAGCGTAGTGTGCGGTGATATGAAACTTTCTGGCAGATTAAAACTGTGTGCCGGACCCAGGCTCGAACTCGGTCGTGGTCCGGAGTTCGAGTCTCGGTCCCGTACACAGTTTTAATCTGCCAGAAAGTTTCGATCTGTAAAGTGTCTCATCGTAAAAGTATTAGCGTTCTAATTGCAACCTGCTGTTAGTTAGAGTCTGCAACATTTACAGAGTAATGGAAAATTTAACGTTATAATTTATACTTTTCAAAACATCAAATAGAAATTCATTTTCACAAAAGCTTCCTTAGTTATTCATTGTCAGTTCATGGTATCAAAATATCAGGTTATGTATTGAACTGGATTCAACATTTGAAATACTGATTTCTCAGAGGAATCCTAAAGTAGAATTTCAGGGGATGCTTTGCCTGCCGGAGATCGCGATGTATTCAAGGCAGCCCGCACACTCGGTTGTAGCGAGCCAGCCTTCCACTCTGGGGGCGAATCCGCTGGGGCCCGGACACATCCGTTTTAGTTTTATGATAAGATGTAAGGAAACAAACACTTCAACAGCTGTTAGTTCACTTACAGAAAGTCTTTTACAAATTATGGCAGCCCTGAAAAGATCCTTTTTTGTAGCTGGGACATCGTTTACTTACAGCAGGTGTTCGAACTGGCGACCCACCGACTCATTACAAGCTTGGTAATGACGAACGGTGTTCTGCCGAACTCTTTCAAAGATAACTGGCATTCCCCTGATGTGATCGGCGGCATGATGAATGTGATCCATTAATTCCTCTTCGTTTCCTTGGTGGTTCGTGTCTGGGTGGGTGAACTAGAACCTTGAAGATTCCCCACAGAAGGAAGTCCTGTGTCGTGAGGTCTGGTGATCGCGGGAGACATGTCCTTCGAACACCTCTACCAATTACCCGGCCGTCGAAGAGTTCATATAAATATCCACGCACAGCACTCCATCATGCTGCAACGACATGCGTAGCCGTATGTCCGGGGGAAAATCTTCCAGCAGGCCGGGTAGAGTTTCTTGCAAAAAGTGAAGGTAATTTGCGCCGTTAGGACGAGGAGGTAGACGGACCGGCCCAATAAGATGGTCACCCACGATGCCTGCCCAAATGTTGAGCGAAACTCGTTCCTGGTGCTCGTGGACGTACGTGACGTGAGGAATTCCCCTTGCCCAGTAATGAACGTTTCGAGTGTTGTACAGGCCATGCTGATGGAAGGTGCACTCATCGGCAAAGAACACTATTGCGGGGAATTCGGGATCTTGTGCGACACGTCACAGAAACCTACGACAGAACCCTAGCCTGTGTTCTTAGTCCACCACAGAATTTAGGTCTTGCACAGGGTGGAAACTAAATGGATGCTGGCCGTCATCCTTCAAAACCTCCCAGACCAACCGATGAGTGACCCCCATGTTGTCTCCAACAGCTCGAGTGTTTGTAGGAGGTGCTTCCTCGAAGCACTCGAGAACAGTGTCTTCTAATGCAGCATCCCGTCGTGTTCGACGTCTTCCAGCATCACCATGATATCCCGCTAACGAACCTGTTTCGCCAAGTTGCCGGTGAATTGCTGTAAATGTTTTTTGGTGCGGGTGGCGTCTTGCTGGGTACCGTTCCTCATACATCGTCGAGCTTCTTGTGTGTTACCGTCGGCTAGTCCAAAAACAAAACGCATATCTCGTTGTTCTTTAAACTAAAACTCTGCCGCCAAGCTTACTGTGTGACTAAATCGCTGGTGACGTGTGTGTGCTCCGAAGCGAAGTTTACGCGTGAATACCTCTGACGTGAGTTGGGGACAAACGGTAAGGCCTATTCGACACGTATGCGTATCACGTTGGGTCAGTGAAGGGCAAGGGACGTTTGCATGTGTGAATCGTCAGCCGAGGAACTGCAACGGGGCAATCACACGGTCAATCGGAGCGCGTGGCGCCCAGTTTCCGTAGTTTAAAAATGGTGCAATGTCGACCTACACAACATTAGTAAGTTCGGTTACTAGTGGCATCAGCTTTGCAGCGATAAAATTTCAAGGCAGTTTCTCTCCACGCTGTATAGAGATACCTAAGACATAATTCATAATGATATAACAGACATAATAAAAGTTGCCTCATAATCTAATCTGTTCATTTTCGTAATTACACTTATAAATGTAGCACTGCAGTAGTAAGTTACTTTCCTATCTGGTTTACGGAGGTAGAATTTTTTAATCAGTTATTGCATATCTGAATATCACCTCATGGTTTCAGTGAAAGGAAAGTGTTACCAAGGAGGAACCATATACAGGCACTCCGTAGTCCGTATGACTTATGTGATACGTCCTTGATACAATGCTACCTATTAGATATTGTACCAGTTTGTTCCTTGGAGTACGCATGCATAGAATGTCAGACAAGAAGAGTACTCTCTGTTTATTAACATCCCTGACAGGACTCGACAGATGTCGTGCAACCACGGAAGTTTTTTGGTAAACAGATTTGTTTTTGTTCTTTTTTATGGTGTGCAACAGATTTCTCCATAAGGATTTTAATATGGCAGCATTATTGTCTTTTATCTTCTCCATTTATGTGACACCCTATTATTACCTGATGTTAGAATCCTGTCTTCGCATGTGATCCCTCCTAGTGTCCTGGACACTAGGTATAATGTTGAGCAGTGACTTTTTGGGAGCAATATTTTCAGTTTTCGAGGAGTTATTAAGTAATCGTTTTCTTGGGCTTGGATGCACAGGCACTGTAAATGTCTTTAAAGCAAACTTTTTTCAAGTGCTACAATTATTCCATTATTAGTAACTATAGTCGAATTTAAATTAGTTGGCATCTGATGAGTAAGGTCGGAAGTTGTGTAGTTACCATGACAGATAGTTAATGTTTTGGGGGCAGTAATTGCAGTCCTCCACTCTCCACCCGGATAGAAAATCATCTCCACCTCCTGTGATAACCACGTAAATTATCTTTAATGTCCATGCTTGGTACATATATGTCCACGGTTTCTCCAAGAATGTCAAACAGTCGGTTCATAATGTAAATTAAGGCCAGAGCTGTGTTAATATTTTTGAAACAGAGGAAGTTTCCCTGCATGACAAACTGTTTGAGAGCTCCTTATTTCCTCTGTTCGCCATCGGTTGTTAATTGCTTCTGTATTCTTGGGATGTGGTTCATCTAATACAGTTATCTGGAAGGCTGATTGTGCTATGCCATACGAATTTCTCTTCTTTTTACAAGTTAAGTTTTTTCAGTGGCCTCTAACACAAGTTTGGTTTTGTATATAACAACTGAGTTACGTAACAGTTACAATTACTACATTAGGGTTTTTTATTATTCTTTTGTTTTTCGGCGAGAAACAACGTGTTGCATAGATTATGTGAGGTTTAATTAGTATTTGTTTCGGCTTACAATATGTGATCTTTTTAGTGTATATGTGCCGTTTTGGAGCTGCACTTAGTAAATTTGTATACACAGTATATTCGATATTCGACATAACACTTAATTTAGTTGTGTTAAGTGTGTTCTTATTTGTTTTGTTTATTATATGTTGTGTTGCCAACTGTCGCACTATGTTTTTCCTTCTTCTCTTACTTGTGTTATGTCGATATATATATATATATATATATATATATATATATATATATATATATATGTGTGTGTGTGTGTGTGTGTGTGTGTGTGTTTTATAATCAGTTAATATTTGATGTGATTATGTTCTACACTTCAGTTTGTTAATGTTTTACTGTCCAACATGATCAGTGAGTTGTTACTTGTATTGATTTGATCGTTTATCTCTTTCTTTTTCATTGCGTAGGATTTTCATGTGTGAAAGTTTTCTTTTAATCTAAAGATTAATCAAAAGATTAATCTGGTCATCCTAAAAATTACTTTTTATCTTGTTCCATGTTAAATGCTTCATGTCCAAATTTTATCAGGTGTTCAGCAACGGTAGATTGGCTGTTTCAGGCTTTTCGTGTGTTCTCTATAACTAGTTTTAAGTTATATTTGCAGTTCTCACAGTCTAACAGTTATGCAGCAGTTCTTTGCTAATTATCTGAATTTTCTTTTGGTGTTCCTAAATGTGAGTTGAGTGCGTTTCTGGTTCTGTAGACTACGTATTTACCATTCTATAGGTTGGTTTGAATTTGTGTGTTATAGTGCACCCTTTTTTGTTGTGAATCATGTCGCATGTATTACTTTTCTATGTGTTTATGCGTGTATACTACAGCGTCTGCCTTGTTTTGTACAGCATGTGTGTTCGCTTTTAATTTTCTTTTGTTTTGATATTCTGGTGGAGTCATCGTTTTATATGATAGTTTTTCCATTAATTTTGCTATGAGCGGTATTGTTTCTAATTCTTTTTATAGTTTCCTTTGTTGACCGGGATTTTGTACAGTCTGTGTATCATGTGTTGGAATGTTGTAGTTGGTTTGAAGAGGCACTGATAAGTGTGATTGCTGCTGTTGCCTTTCTGTAAGTATCTGATTCTTGCTCATTTTCGTCTCTATTTTTATATCCAAGAAATATTTGTTTTTATGTTTTCTTTTGTAGGTGATGTGAATATCTTTGTACATACTGTTTACAACTGCATGCAGTTGATTTCATTTCGCTATTGGTTTATCTAACATTTAGATTATATTATCCACAAATGTTTAACAATTAACAATTTTCTATGCTATCTTTGGGATTATGGTATAAAAGACTGCATTTTCTATGTGATTTATAAATATGTTTGCCAGTCGTACTGATGTTTTGGGATCATACTGATAAGCCATATTATTGTAAGTACTTATCGTTTGCAAGCTGAAAACTATTTTTACGTGTGATTATTTTGTCTTTTATTATTTCTCTTATATTACCAGTGGATGTTTTTTGTATGTGTGCAGGTTTTATGCGATTAGTTTTATTGCATCTACAGTTGGTACTGAAGTGCACACATTGTCCACGTTAAAAATGTGTGAAACTGTGTTGCAATGTATAGGTTTTTATTTTTGCTACACGATCATTCAGGTTTTCACCTGTGTTTTGCCACATAGTATGGCGTGTGAGCATAAAACTCATGACTCGTCAAAAGGAATATTAAGTTCATGAATTTTGGACTAGCTGCTGAGCTTTTGTGTTACGTGTTGTTCCTGTTTGCCTGTGAATGTACGTTTGATGTCCATGAAGTACTTTTATGTTTGTCTGGAAACGTGCCATTAAGTCAGATTTAATTTTTTTATGTTGGAGGAGAAGAATTCCTTGATTTTTGATAGTTTTTATTGATCAGCGCTTTAACGTTCTGTTTATCGACTCTGGTGACAGAAGTGCGTGGAGTGTAATTTTTCTTTTACTCTTCTTATGGTGAAGCGCCTTATTGCAGTGAGGCAACTTATTATACACTTTCTTTAGAGGTTTATTAAGTTTATTATTTGATTTATCATCAATACCCTTTTGGCCCTATATTTACAATGTCATCATCTTGTTTCTCTTCCTCTAGTAGGATGCTTAATGTTTGTATAAACAGATTTCCTACGGTACCGTCTTGTCTTGATACTGATACCGTGTTTCACCCCTTTCTCAAACAGTCATGTTTATTTCCCTGTTACTTCTGTACCTGAGAGGTCTGCTACCTTCGGGTGAAAGGTGTGGTGATGTATGTGTTGTACTTCGTTGTGATTATATTGCAGCTCCTGTTTATTAGCAAGTGTTTTAATTTTGTATGTGCATTTGTTCTGTGTAAACTGCAGTGTTCATGTTGAGATGTGTTCAGTTTTCTGAAACATAAAAATCTCCGCTGTTGGTTGTCAATTAATGCAGATTACTCGAGATGTTCGTCATACATATTTCGGCTAAGCATGGGTTTCTTGAAGAAAGGGGCTCTTCATTTTAATTTTCAGCCAAGTCTCCTTTTCTGCAAAAGATTTCGATTTTTGTGGTACCAATGAGTCGTTTCCGACCTGCATGTGAATATAACATGGGATTTATTATTTGTTTTGCACATTTGATTCAGTCTGATGTCCTGGTTACTCCTCTGATGTGCTGGGTATTTCTGCAGTATTCTGGAGACTCAGGAGATACCTGGTACAACTCAAATGTCAATATTTTTTGTGATGCTTTTCGTCATTTCGTGGTTGCTTCTATGTTCTTGGGATATGATTTGTCTAATGTTAAAAACAGGAGTAATTTTGTTGTCATATGCACTTCGCCCTTTTTTTTTTTTTTTACACGAAGGATCATCAATGGCCTGTAATGCAAGTTGTTATGCACATAAAACTTTCATATAATAATGACAGATTTGTCCTTACATTACAGGCTTCTTATTATCCTTTTGCTGTTAGAAACAACATTTTGTAGCACAACTTTTTTAAGGTTTAAGTGTTATTTGTTTCTACTTGCTATTTATGAGCTTAGTAGCGCCTGTTTGCCCTCCTGGACTTGTATTGAGGTTGTTTGCCAACCCAAGACGTCCGATTTTTAGCGTTATATCAACACATTTCGGCTTAACATCTCACATTTATGGTTCACTGAATTTGTTTCTTTTTTTACTGTACTTAGTGTTGCCAACTGTCGCTCTGTGTTTCCCACTCATCTATTGTTTGTGTTGTGATGTCTGTAACTATTATATATATATACATGGTCTTGGTATGATCTACATCTCTGTTCGGTATTGTTTTAATGACTAACTTAATCAGTGAGTTTTTTCTTATACTGATGCGGTCGTTTATTTTTTTTTCTTGTTCATTGCAAGGCTCTTTGTAAGTGAAAGTTTCGCAAAGTACAGTGAACAGGTGAAGTTTTGTGTTAAGTAGAAATGTGTTCCATCATCTTTCGGGCGTGCACTCGGGACAGCGACAATTCTTCTTGCGATATTTCGGCTAGAGACCTCCCAGCCATCTTCTAGGCGAGTTGGAGACTGAGTTCATAGTGTTTGCGCGTGCCTATTTATACGGAGAGTCACGTGATACTTAACCGCCGGGAAAACTTCAAGAATCGCAAGTAGAAATGTGTCTGTAAAACTCAAAAAATCGAACATTCTGGGTATGTAAACCGTAAGTAAAACTCCAGGGTGGCCCATATGCAGTAAACAGAAACAAACAGTAGTGAAACCTAACAAAACAAGAGCTACAAAAATTAATTTCTCACATAACAAAGGAAGAGTAACAGAGAAATGTAATGTAATAACAAAGCTTTATTTAACAGGTAATGTGATTATTGTACCATGAGTTACATTCTTCTGTTGGATGATGAAAGAGTCGCATATGCCTCTTTCTGAGCCACTCGGACAGATAAGTGTGCAAGTAGCTGCCGCAATCCTCTTCCTATATTCCTCACCAAACGTTTTGAAATGCAAACATTTTCGAGTTCACTTTTCACAGAATGTTTAAATTCTTTTCTCAAATCTCTCTTCGCAGTTAAGCCTTCACACTCCCCTAAATGGGAAACTTCAAAATGTCAGTATAGGAGTTTTGCGAAATTGGAAAAAGTTTTTAACGCTTGGGAATAGGACGATGGGAACAATGGGCAAAAGGCGACCACACACACCAAATATTTCGCTGCCACTGTCTGCCATTGTTTCTTTCACCGCATTTGACGCCATCTCCTCCCTCACTTTCGTTGGCCCTCCTGCTTTCCTCTCCAATGGCCGCTGTCTCCTACCACTGTCTCCTACATCTCATTTACATTGTCTCCTGTATTAACAGCATTCCCCTGCCACTACCTCCTCTCTCAATTAAAATGTCTTCTTTTGTCATCTTTCCCAATGCGTGCACGATTCCTCAGCAATTCCAAAACTCTGGGGGTCTACCTAATTGTCCGCTACGAGGTATCTACCTATGTCTCTTTTTCATTTCCACAGTCTACTCACACTTAGATCTCACTGATACTTACTCTATTCATCCCTCGTTTTGTTTTACTACACTGTCTGTCACCGACCATAGCTGTCTCCTCTCTCTTTGATTTCCACTGCTATTGCCTTCATCTATCCATTTTTCTACTCCACTACGACTTTGTATCTCCCACCATTACTGTCTCATTCTCTGTCACTGGCACTTTCCCCATGTGTTCCACCATCACTGTCTCTCCCTGCTACTCTCTTTCAGCACTGAAAGTGCGAATATGTTCGCATGCCAAGATCTTTGGTGAGGAAGGTGGAATGAGGATTGAGGCCACTGGTTCCCCATTCACATGCCAGAGTGTTTTGAAGTAGAATATATTCGCCTTTTCTGTGCTCTGACATGAGTATTTTTCCGCCGTTTCCTTTCTTTTACCTGCTACAGCAGGATGTGATGCATACGTGAAATAAATACTGCTAGTATAGTTTTGTCAGTGTCTTTACATACGTCGACACACTTTAACGCTTTGATTCATATAAACAACCAATAAGTACACATAATGAAAGGATAACGCAAAATAGATTTCTTTGCACTTTTCTGGATGCTCTGCTCATTCATCACAATTAATCGAAGACTCCTGATCATGATTCGTACCTTAAAGGAATAAAATTGTTACCAACATGACTTTACTGAATTTGTAGTCTTTCCAGCTCTACATGATGCCAAGCCGTGATTGATGTATTCTTGGCGAGTCCTCACCAATCGTTGTCAAATTCCAACATTTTGGGTCGCACTGTAGCTAATTTCGCCCCCTTGGGCTTTGGATATTGATGAAGTGACATGAACTCCTGCATTTTGATTTGAGGTTTGTAGCAGTGCTATGTTAATGTAGCATGGGGATTTCAGTGTCTTGCAGGACTGAAGGTACGTATTCGTACCTAGAAACAAACAAAAAATTAATATGGTAGCTGCTTTTTTTTATATGTGATAAGACTTCATGTCTACCTTTCGCACATCACACAAAATTTATATTATGCTTACACTATGCCATGATGTAAACAGCAAAGTCATTTTGTTATTGTAATTTGTTGACCACACCATTTGTTTTCTCTGTATACGAGACATATTAATCTATTCAAATGTGCTGTGCATGGTGATATGGTGAACAAAACCTGAATGCGAGTTGTATTTCTTTTGCATTTTACCTGTTGGACTCCACATCTGTAATAGTTTCGTATCTACTCACTTCGCTGTGATGAACACTTAGTGGAGAAATCTGTTCCTTCAAGAACTATAATTTCACTGAAAGTGGACTCTCCCTTAACTTTGATTAAACACATTATGTACAGGCGTGTAGAAGAAGTAGAATATCTTCAGCAATTAATGTACCATATGAGTATAAGTGAGTCACTAGGGTAGAATTTTCCAAATTTGTGGCTGTACATTGAACTTTAAGAAAATGTTACTTATTTCGGATATTCTGCTCTTCTTATTATTGCTAGCTTTACAAATAAATAAATCAGCAAGGTTGGCATATTAATTAACACATTTCTGTGTTTACTCATCACATAAAATGTGCTAATTGCATGAAAGCGACAAATGATAATAATCTGCATTCTGTATACTTAACTGTATTGCAGAGACACTGATGAAATTCTCTGGAGCTGCAGCACTAGAGAAAACAGTGGCTGTTACTGTCCATTGCTAAAGCTGTCACAGGCTCCTAACCAAACAGAATATGCGGTCATAAAATATTTATACCATCTACCCAAAAACAAAAAATGTTTGATTCATAGCAAAGCAGTTCTTAACTCTAATATTAAATCATTTCTTCTGGGCAAGTCTCTCTATTCTACAGGCGAATTTTGTAATTGAATTCGTTGTGTTACGGTGCAACATGTTCATCATTATCAGGTTTAAGACACTGTGTAAACGACCAGTATAAAATCTGAAGGAAATGATCTATACATAGACTGCGCAGTTTTTTCAACAATGCTGCAGTCATTTTACTGTAATAACGTTTATTTTATTGTTATTCGATCAAGAATGCTGCCTTAGGCCATGTTCTAGTGCAAAAACTTATTTATGTGTACTTAAAAACAGCCAAAATCTCGATCTTATAGCAATAAAATACAAATAATTACAGTCAAATCGTGGCGATTCATTTTAAAATTTTTCCATGACTATGGCTCCCACAAAAATAAAAACCTATACATAATTATTCATTCCAGATTGTTTCGATAAATGTCGAGCAATTAATCCACTGCCCATGTAAGTTACTAACAAATAAGATGAAGGACTGAAAAAAAAAAACAGAAGCACACTATACGTTGAGTAACTATGAGGTGTCAGACAGTTAAATCTTCCAGTGTAACCAAATATTATTCGTGATGCTTACTTCACATCTTTGCAGATTACCATGATGTTAACGTTTTCTTTTTAACAGATTCTATGTTGGCTTGTGATGGGTCTGACCAGTAACTGGAGACAGTTTTGAGAGCATGTAATGATTATTGAAGACTTTGAGTTAATCAGTGGAGCATCTGCAGATGACGCAAGCGCTAACACACTGCACATAAATGACAGGGATTGCAGGTTCGAGCTCTGGTTCGAGAAACCGTTATAAACTGTCAACGGTATTCATTCAGTAGTAGTGTTCACTACTTATTTTAACATTACTATAAATTTTTGTTTGCTCAGATCAATAAATGGAAAATGTTACTTATCGAAAAGAAATAAGCCTATCTCAGTACATCACTTACATATTACAATGTATCAGACAAATTTTTCTGCGTCGTTGATCTACGAAAAATTGATTTACAATCTAGGTCGGAACATTGTTGTCTCTTAATGTGCGCGCAAGCATCGAATGCCTGCTCAACAATGTTTTCCTCTTAAAATAAAACTGTTCTTTTTTATTATAGAGATGCGTTAGTGTACTTTACAGCATCATTTGGCGACAAAAATCCGCAGGCTTTCGTGACCGTTGTCATTCATGCTAAAATCTTTTGAGTACTTTAGAAGATGCCAGCAAACGGATAGAATCGTCGAGCATTGGAAAACGATGAAAAGGTGTATGAGGCAGCCTGATGTCTCAATGGATTTTACCGTCATCTTTTGATGATCTCGCAGCATTTGGTTTCTGGAATGAAATGAAGCCAAATTGGAAATTATAAATACTGAAGTACAGTTCATCGAGGGCAACAGTGTAAGATCAGAGTATTAATGCAATGAAATAATTTATTTCTACTATAGGTGAAGGAAATTATTGTGGTAGAAGATGGGCGTTTCTCGCCGCTTCGAATAATGTCGTGAGGCAACAAAGAGCTGTCAAGCCGTATACTTACATGAGATACAAAAAGTGATGGAATCGCAACACAAATAGACCCAAATATCAGCTTTAAGCCTAGAATAATAGCATAGCAAACTGAAACAAGCGCAGTATATTTGGAGAAACAAATGATTTAATAATAGTCGAAACATATCTGAGTAAAAAAAGGAGAGATATCATTAGCTGGCTGACAGCAAATCAGCGATGGTCCATACATTTCCTGGGCTGACTGTCTGTATTGTGTCAACAGTTCTATGTCGCAGGGACCTAATCATTTATCTACAGACAATACTCGCTGCAGTTGGAGGGTCCGAACGTACAGTTTCCTTTATGTCCACTTTTTGGAGCATTAATGCTGACAAGTTTGATCGAAACCATGTCTGACGCATGCTGTATGACAATGTAACTGACAATTTGTTGTATATTGTTAGGATATAATTGACATTTCATTTGACTGTGCCGAAATTCGTTGTTACCGTCAAGTGAGATACTCATACACCAATTCCTTCTGTCATGTTGTATATACTAGTTCTTATAGTCACGTTAGCTTAGGCTCTTGTTTCATTGAATAATCATAAAAATGGGCGTCACACCTGAAACATGTTACACTTGACGGAATATTAAAGAGGCATTTTTAATAGCTGAAGTGGTGTCAATCACTATGCAAACAAAGTAATTTCGTATTTTCCACAACACAAAATCATAGAAATCATATTTTCTTAGCAAACACGGTTAAAATTAATATCAAGAACTTCATAACTTACCATGGGTCTCTTTCCAACGTCATGTCAAACATGACTTAAATGAAACAAATTAAACTACTTCGCAGTAATAGTAAATCTAAATAAAAGTAATGCAAATTTTACTCAGAAAATATTACCTGAAGAAAACTTTACCCACTCGATCAATGGAACTCAGCAAGAAAAGTTACACTGTATTAACCGCTTACGTCAACTATTTCAGTCTTAGTGGACAGAAAGAGTACTTGAGGCGCATTGTAAATGGCAGCGTAGGAAATAGCACTGTCAGTGTGAGCATGGAATTCAGAGATCGTCACCTTTAACCGCTCCATAACGTTGTTTTTCTAGACGAACGATTATCTTCATGCTTCACGGAAGTATCTCTGAAATGGTATCCATTTAGTTCTCCCTCTATAACCACGTGTGTGTGAAATTGATGTCGAGGACTCTCATAAATTTACGTGACAACAACGGATCCTTTTCGTTTCACCGAGGCATACACGAGAAAAGCGAATATAAGATCTCATCTCATATAATGATACACAGTTTTCAAGCCAAATGTTACCTAATTTTCTCTGGTTTCACCTGTTACGATAATATGGAAGGTTTGGATCCATTTTTTTTAATTTCCGCAATAAAAAGTGTTACCGTTATCTACCAACAAGTTTTATTTGGTTTATATTGCGACAAAGCAGATTTAAAAATGAACCAAATTAAATACGTAGATTCTTCACTGTACAACAAATGCAATATGACGTAAATAACTTCGGGTCCTGCGCACACCATATGGTGCAATAGAACACGAAGATACAAACGTCGTCGTAGTTACATTTTACGTTAGCTACCATGTTCACCCGTGACTGCGTACGATCTCAGTGTCCTGTGTATTTTCATTTGGGGCTGTTAATATTTAATTGAACAGTTCAAAACAGGATAAAATCTTTCGTCACCAACACTTATTTTTCATGTGTTCGCTCTGTGTAATTAGGACCGAATGAATGATGAATGCGAGCTTCATACACAGGAGTTGTAATTGAAATGTGCACGTTATGGTTAGCGCTAACTGTATTACATGATCAGTGCTTTTGGTGAACGAGATGACAGATTCACAATCCCGCTTTTATATTACGAGATGCTAATTAGTACGTAATGGAAACATCAATTACAGGTTTAATCATCAGCCCGAGACCATGAGAGTACTGCATACTCTGTCACATGTTCCATTCACAGCAACAGTTTTGCGCATGCTGATTACTGTTGTGAATTTTGTCATGGGCTTTGCGTATATATAGCGCAGCTTTGAAATGAACGAGATATTACTTCAAAGCAATCGATAATTATGTCTTTCATTTCTCACGCGTTTTTTGGTAATATTACATCTCCAGGAGAGCGATAAGACACTATATATCGTTGTGTATGTTTTACTTATTAATAATATTTTCTTTTATATTGCTTCCTAGGCATTCCTAACGGATTCTTATTATTTCTTCCAAACAGCCCACGAGTAAATGGTTTTCACAGTAAATTAACTTGCACGTTTTTTTTTCCACAACATGATGGTGGAAGTAGAAAGGAATAACACGATAGCTGCTCTTGTTTTACTTTGATTCTATCATGGTATGCTTATATATTAAAGACTATAAGCTTAATTTTCCACTTGGTAGATCAATAACTTCATTCTTTTTCTAACGTGAAATTGATAAGAAATTCAGATATTTTGGAATCAGAATGACATCTCATAGGAAAGGGGTCAACAGTTTCAGGCTGTATACCACAATATGAAGATTAGTGATACGTTCTGTAAGACATCTGAGTGACCAAGGAAGTACAGGAGGCATGTTGTTTGCGTCTCTCTCATATTCTTTGGAGAACTGTTGTTAGAGTTTTAACATTGGTGTACAGCGCGTAGCCAAACTCTCGAATGCTGAACTGACGGCAGGTTGCTCTACTGCCGAAACTTCAGCAGTCACTTGTACTTCATCATAAAAAGGAGGTATTGTTTCTAGAGGGGGGGGAGGGGGGTGGTACCCTAGAGTCAACTCACACCTAACCATATCCACTTGCTCCCTCTCCTTGCTGTGTTTTCCGCTGTCTTCGGTGTTCCACATTATCAACCGCAGTAAGATCAGCTAAATATGAGGTCTGAACGTTTTAAAATTCACTGTATAAAATTTCGAAGAAACTGCTCTCTTTGAACAGCTGTTGTCGACTGAAAGCAACCTTCAACCAAATGGAGTAGATAAAGGGTCACACATCCATTTCTGTCAAGATCGGCAGAAGGAAATACTTACTGGTGAAGATGCGGAATGAATGGAACAGTGTTTTCCTGCAGTCACTTACAATCCATTAGGTGGAAACATCTCTGCTAACGTGGTTGGCGTGATCTTCGCCCAACAATTTCTTCTCTATTATTACGCTGTCCACTCTTTCTGTCAATCTGGGACACTGTCTTCGGAATTCGTCATAGAATCAAAAACCCAGTAAACAAGAAGTAAACTGGAAGCCCTAGCGTTCTCGCTTCCCTCGCCCGGGTTCCCGGGTTCGATTCCCGGCGGGGTCAGGGATTTTCTCTGCCTCGTGATGGCTGGGTGTTGTGTGCTGTCCTTAGGTTAGTTAGGTTTAAGTAGTTCTAAGTTCTAGGGGACTGATGGCCATAGATGTTAAGTCCCATAGTGCTCAGAGCCATTTTTTTTGGAAGCCCTAGCAATAAATATTCTGGTTGCTCTTTCGTCAACTTTCGACATAAACAAGCCCTGTCAAATGACAACTGCCAATTACGTCAGAAACGTATTTTTTTCTGCAACCACATTACCTTCGAGCGGCAATATCTCTGGTCAAGCACGGATTTTGCCAAATTTGCGAAATTTCGTGGGTCTGCCAGAATGCACTGAAATATAATAACTATGGCTATGATTGTACTGAAATCTGTCACATGTCCCACTCACAGCAACAATTTTACGAATGCTCGTTACTGTGGCCAATTACGCTGTGCACATTGCACCACAGCTTCCAAATCCGACGACATACATGGTCACACATTACAGCACAGTACTGTATTTACGCTGATTTTCAATTAAATATTAGCTAATCCATCCAGAGATCAAGCAGATAAGAAGGAATATCTGCAAGGAATAGACTGTATACACACGATGGAACTGATGGTAATTCTGAATAAATACCAAACCGACAATCACCAGAACTAGAAGCAAAAAATTCCAAAGTGATTAAACAAGGAGGAATTTTCTTAGAATTGAAAATGCTGCATTTCTTCAACAGGTTTTCGGTAAAACGTGAGATACCAGTGAACGGGTCATTTCAATATACTCTGACGGGAAATAAAATCGCAACACCAGGATGGAGTTGTGCAACATAAACTAAACTCCGTAGCCGTGTTTCTACATCACAACGATGACGGCTGTTAAGATTTCGTGCCAGTTGCACAACAGTGGCGGTAGTAGCGCCACTATCAGAATGAAAATCAGCTTTCCTTCAAATATACGCTGTAATGATCGTGAGCGTTAGTTACCGTTGAGACTGAACGTGGTGAGATAATGTTAGCCAAGAATGCCTTTAAGGCGACAAAGACTCCATCATCAACATCTTAATGGGTTTGAACGAGGTCGTGTAATAGGGCTACGAGAAACTGCAGGTTCCTTCTGCTACGTTGCGGAAATACTTGGCGGTGATGGAGCTACACTACATGATTGTTGGCAGCGGTGCGAGATTGTACGGCTCCAAGAAGACCGTGCTCCGAACAGCCACGTGGCACTACTGAAAGAAAAGATCACCGTTTTCGGCGTATGGCTCTGTCGCACCGAACTTTATCTACAGCGGAAATTTGAGCAGCTGTTGGCACCACAGTGACACAACAAACTGGAACAATTCGGCTACCTCAAGGACATCATCGAACAGATGCCCTGTGGTGTCCATTCCACTGACCCTAACACCATCACCCCCTCTTTGCCACTTCACTGGTGACAAGAGAGAGCTAACTTGAGATCTGTTGTGTTTTACGATGAAACTTGGTTCTAGGTCGTACTAGTGAGGCCAGCTGAGGACTTGCAAGCAATCTGTCTGCTTACTAGACACATGAACCTACACCTGGAGTTATGGTCTTGGATGAGATTTCATATGACAGCAGGAGCACTATCATGGTTATCCAATGCACAATGGTTGCTAATTTGTACGTCAGTCTGGTAATCCGACCTGTTGCGCTGCCATGCATGAATGCAATTCCAGGGGTGTTTCCCGACAAGATAACGCCCACCCGACTACCGTTGCTGTAATCCAAAATGCTCTACAGGGTATTGACATTGCCTTGGTCTAACCCCCATCACCAGATCTGTCTCCAGTCGAACACAATTGGGGCTTCATCGGAAGACAACTTGAGTTTCATCCACCATCAACTTTAACTCTCCGTCTATTGACCGACCAAGTGCCACGGGGATGGAATTTCATCCACAAACAGACATCCGGCATTTGTACAACAGAATGCATGCATATTTGCATGCTTGCATTCAACATTCTGGCGGTTACACCGCTTATTAATGTACCAGAACTTCACAGTTACAATGGCTTATATAGCGCTTACATTAACCTGTGGTATTGCAATGTAATCACTGAAATGTGTTACCTAGACAAACGTATTCCTGAAATTTCATAGCTCTACATTAATTACCTTTTAGTTTTGCGACTTTTTCCGTCAGTGAATGAGAGAGGCGAAACAATTAATACATTTAACTACATGACTATCAGTATTATGAGTACAGGTTACAAACCAACAGAAAAATAACAGATGAAAGACTTCGAAATGGAGGAATAAGCTGTTTCTCAAAGGAAAGGTCATGCAAGTACGATGTTTCTCCACTGAAAGAGATAACACAATGGAGAAGAGAAATCAATCTGGAATCCCACCTGGCATGTGCGGCTTATGAAAAAGTATTTGATAGAATTCACAGTGGGAAGCTAACGTAAATCATGGAGGAACTCCTTAAAGTCGGCTCCATGGTAAAATGTCCGTATATGATCACCAGAAATATGTTTGACGCGGGTAAGGAGATAACACCTGAAAGACATCCAAACAAGGAGGGAAAAAATTTCTGCTTTTCACCAACGTGAAAGAATGAAAGCATGGAAGCGTTTCCGATACAGATAAGTTTGTAAACAGGTTGCAGCCGCAGTGGTTAAAGTATGTCGTGCATTGCAAAATGGCACTATACAAGACGGGTGCGGAAGCAGCTGTGGTTGACAAACCGCCATAAATTGCAACGGAGAACGACAGCTACGGAGATTTGTGCGGGTGAAGCTGTAGAGCAACTGGCCGCCGAGATGAACCAAGGGGCTACCAGACCTCAACGACCTTTTGCTGCAGCCTCAGGATCATGCAACCATGCCGAATGCTTTTCATCGGCAACGGTTACTAGAATTTTCACTCCAGTACCGCAACTCGACGTCACCTGATTAGCGACTGGTGACCATTTCAGTCGAATCACGTTATATACTCCATCAAACTGATAGCCCTTGGCGTGTATGGCCCTGCAAGAATCTTCGTAAAGGTCCAGACGGGAGGAGGGAGCGTCATGATCTGGGAAATGTTTCTTTGGCATTCCTCATATGATCTGATCGTACTGTATGGCACAATGGATCAACACGTGAATGAATCTATTCTTGGGGCAATGTCCATCTCTCTATGGTTCAAATGGCTCTGAGCGCTATGGGACTTAACATCTGAGGTCATCAGTCCATTAGAGCTTAGAACTACTTAAACCTAACTAACCTAAGGACATCACAGACATCCATGCCCGAGGTAGGATTCGAATCTGCGACCGCAGCGGTCTTGCGGTTCCAGACTGCAGCGCCTAGAAACGCTCCGCCACCCTGGCCGGCATCTCTCTATGCATTTGTTTCTTACTCGTCACGATGGTATCTACCAGCAGCCCTATGTAACGAGTCTCACAGCTCTCACTATACGTCCGTAGTTCGAAGAGCAACAGGAGAAATTTATCGTACTCCCCTGGCCACCAAACATACCCAGTTTAAACCAAATCGAGAATTCTCAGTGTCAATAAAATTCACCATCGGCCGTGTACTTTAACATATTATTTTATTTTATTCTGAAAGCAGCCAGTCTCGGCAATTAATTATGCCATCTTCAGGCCCCTTTTTTTTAAAAAAGAAGTGGAGCCCCTCCACGCCCACACCGGCATGATGGCCAACACAAAAGGTCTACTGCCATCTCTGCATAAGGGTTAGTATTCACTAAAGTGAGGTGTCGCAGGATGTGGGTACTGCGATGTCTGCGTACGTCTGGTTAGGATTAACCATTAATACGCGCTCATCTGGAGATAGATTGGTCGAAATCTGACGAAGGGTAGCGGTTTGAAGGGCAGAGGAAAAAAAGTGCCAAAGCAAGAGCCAAGGGAAAAAAACCTCTGCGAAAGTTAGGTCGGGCGGCAAGGGCAGTAGCTGTTGTCTTGCTGCCTGCGATAGGTTGTGTAAGGATAGGCTTTGTTAGTAGTGGGTATCATGCATGTCGATACCTTGACGTTGTGCGTTTGTGCTGCTCGGCGGCTGGCGCTGGGTGCTGGTTCAGCGTCCTGCAACCTGCAACAGTTAGGTTTGTTATCGGTCTTGTGTCCGATAGGTCATATACCGGAGGCACAGTGTGAGGGAGTGTTGGCAGATTGTTCGTGCGTCTGTGGGCGAGCTCGTCGGTGTCCCTGCTGTGGCCTGTTGGTTGGCTCTAATAGCAGCTGGTAGTTGCCAGTCAGTGTTGCTGATATGCAGGGGCTTACCGGCGTTTGTCGCTGTTTGCGTATGTTAGTTTACCATAGGTGGTTATGCCCTAGCTAGCAGTGTCTTTGACCGCTTGTGTTTCCACCTGTGGTTGTGATCGTAGTTTCCCAGAGTGAGGATGAAAGGATTGTTCGAGTGTCTCGAGTTCCTGTATAGTCGTGTGGCGTGTTTCTTGAATACTTCCTTGAGGGTATCAAGGCGGTATTCATGGTGAAGATCCACGGTGCGTGTGTAGCGTGGAGCATTGCTGATGATTCGTAGCACCTTGTTCTGTATGATCTGCAGGCGGCGCAGTCGTGTGGGAGCTGCATATCCCCAGACGGGAGCTGCGTACGTCATCAGAGGTCTAATCAGTGTCATGTATAAGGACCTCGACACCCACCTATTCAGTGTGCTTGCCCCATTGAGCATTGGGTAGAGCTGTTTGAGCCTCGCGTGCGCTCGGTTGGCAACGTATTCGATGTGGTCCCCCCATGTAAGTTTCCGGTCCAGCCAGACACCAAGGTATCTGACTTTCTCTCGGAAACGTATTGGGCGTGTATATAGTGTTATCGGTCTACAGTGTTGGTGTTTGCGCAGTAGTACTCTTCAGGCCCCATACTCTTCTAACTAAATAAACGAAGCGTATGGGGCCTGAAGATGGCATAATTAAATGCTGAAACTCGTTGCCTTCAGGATAAAATAAAATAAAATATCACAACACCTTAAAGCACACTGCTGGTCGTGAATTTTATTGACATTTACAATCACTTAACCAGCCCATGTCCCCTGGCCATTATGGACCAACAGAAATCGTGAATTTGTGTGATCACCTCCATCTGGCTGTTTGCGTCATAGATCCACAACAGAGAAACCTAGCGCAGCTGGTCACGGCACCCTCTGCCAGGCAGTGTATTGTGAATAGCGGAGTAATCACGTATATGTAGATGTAGGTGGGTTCGACATGGCCCCACATTCCTGTCGGTACCTTCCAGAACTTCACTGACCTCCTTTCTACACGTCTTGTAACGGTCTGCGCTGCAAAATGTGGTAATCTGGGCGTTTGACAGATGGTCTTGTTAATGAGAGTGTACAGTGTAGATGACATGATCAGTAAATGGAAAAGAGATAGAACACCATCAGGTATAAATACCAGGAGGAGTACACATACCAACACGATGTTATTCACTGATGACGAAGTTATTATACAAGGCAGCGAAGATTAAATCACAAATGACGTTACAAATTCTAATGGGTCTGAGCACTGTGGGACTCAACATCTGAGGTCATCAGTCCCCTAGAACTTAGGAATACTTAAACCTAACTAACCTAAGGACAGCACACACATCCATGTCCGAGGCAGGATTTGAACCTGCCACTGTAGCGGTCGCGCGGTTCCGAACTGAAGCGCCTAGAACCGCTCCGCCAGACTGGCCGGCAATGACGTTACATAAACTAAATGAAATAAGCGCCACCTGCAGTATAAATATATCTGTAACGAGTGTCATTTTTAGATATTCACCCAGTATGACCAAAATCAGTCCTCTGTAATACACCGATGGAACAGGTAGGCAGTTCCCAGTATTTAGGTTGCGACAAATCATATAAATATATAGATATACAGAAAAAATACGTACCAGCGTGCGTGTGGAACAATTAGCAGAACACTTAAGAGTAACAGAAGAAAAAGGTAACCACTTAAATTTTATAAAAGCATGGCAGTCCCCAATACATTACATTGGGCTGAAATTTGGTCGCTGTAGAACAGTGATTTACAATAACTAAGAATGAAACATCTAATATATGAGAATGGCGGCGCAAGGGACGACAAAAAATGTAATAAAGGAAGAGTTATGGAAGCAACCAGTAACAGGAAAGGTAGTCCACTGTATAGACAAATAGCACGATCATGTACATCATATGGTACCACAGAGACTTCCTAAGCTAGCAATAGAATATAAACTACAGGGCAAGGGAAGTGTGTAAAGAGTGTAGAAGAGATGGTAAGACCAGACAAGGCACTAGGAATAACATGGAGTAGTAGACGATTAAGTAGATATTGGCAGATTTATACACATCTCTTCTCTATTAGCATGAAAGTACGAGTGAACTACAAAAAGCACACTTAGATTTAGTAATACTGTTGCAACACTCTCTAACCAGTTTCGATTTATACAATAATTTCCGTTTACTCTGTACGTCAATGTGTATCAGGAGAGGTGACATAAAGACATGTGGAGGAAAACAACCTCGCCAGTAGATTGTGTAGGCACAAATGGAAATATGTAGTTACAGCTTTGTATGAAATACTCGAGATATTCAACAGGTAATAATGGTGTTGCTTCTGTAGCGATGGAAGCAATGGAGATGCTTGAAGAATAAGAACTTGGAGAATAAGAACTAAGACATTTGATGAGCAGATGATGGTTAAAGTAATAGCTACAGCAACCAGAAATCTACAGGTACCAGTATTCGAATGCTGGCCCCTGTTTTGACCAGAACCGAAATTTTCCTGTAAGTCAGGCCTGAAGATGGCGTAGCAAATGGCCGAAACTGGTAGCCAAATAAAATAAGTTTGGAGACTAGACGACTGAAATGTGTTTGATATAACATTCTGTATCGAACAGACGAGTCCCGCAACGATCTCTAAAAAGATGGACATACAGAGATTAAATCCCATTGTTATTATAGCATTGTATTGTAAGAAAAGTTGTGTTCATCTTTATCCACTATTTGCCATCGATTTCAAAAACCGAAAGACTTCATTCCTCAGGCACAAAATGTGAGGCTGGTCGTGCACAGCACAATACTATTAAAGGGCTACTTTTTTCAAAAACCTTCTTGTGGGCATGTAGAGTTACGTGGTGTCAAAACAAATTGCCTGCCCTCAGGCGCTAAAGTTGCAGTGGAGCTTCACTCAACTAAATAGGTGTAGAAGTATCTGTAAAGTCAAATTTCTAAAGTGCTCAACAAAGGTGCACAGGAGGCAACGAGGGTTTGGCCTAACTGGCCAGTCTTGGGGGGGGGGGGGGGGGCTGTTTTATTCATGCACATGTAAATGTCACCCCATACTTCCCCCTGATCAAGCTACAGGAACGCACGAAACAACAGGGCTGAAAAATCATTAACGCCGTTTGCTGCTTCGACTTACATTGAAATTTCCATAGCTTTATCCAAGTAATCTTCCGCAGCAGATGTGAACGACAATTTAGATTTGACACATTTCAATTGTGGAACAGTCTTGGTAGCACAGTTCATTATTAAATGCTACACGTTTCGAAACATCGTCAGACATAAGTTATGGGATAA